>NW_026706666.1:0-99496 GCF_029867415.1 Vicia villosa | reverse complement strand
GTTCCATTACTCTTCTTCTGTTCGAACGAGTATTGTATCTGTGATCTGATTGCGAGCGCGGTCGAGAAACTTTGAGACGCGACAGCTTGACGATCTAATGGAGAAAGATCCAAAAGATGAGACTCTATACAACAGACTCGATATGCAGAATGATGTATGCAAAAAGAAATTTATGATTTTTCCAAACATTTTTTAAGATTATTTCCTTGCAAACATTGGAACATAAACAAATCTTTTATTCACTCATTATATATTTTTTTGCAATAATGGGAAATGTTACAACATTGGAGCGTAGCTCCTTACAAAAGCAAATGATAAATGAAAATCTAAACAAATCCTAAACATCTTCATCAGATGAAGAACCAAATGCATTGTGCAGCTTGAGCTTCATGATTTCTTTCCCATAGTAAGCTTTCAACTCGGCCTTTTCAGCTCTCAGTTTGTCGACAACATTCTTCCAATCATCAGGAGTCGGAGCGTTGCTTGTCGAGGCTTCAAGATTCTTCTTGCTTTCTTTGATGTATCTTCTGATTGCGGCATCTTTCCGACGAATCTTCTCATCTTTGCTCATGAGCCATCCATCTTGATAATAGAGAGTTTCTTCGTGATCTTTCACTCTTTTCTTCAACTTTCTATTTTCCTCATCAGTTTTACGAAACTTTTCTTCCCAAGCGTCTTTTTCTAACCTCATCTTGGCTAAAATCTCTTGGTATTCTTCCGTAGTGTCAATGGGAATGTTGGGTAGTTGAGACACCACAGGGAACATGGGTTTTTCATAATCATAAGGCATTTGAAACTCCTCTGCTCTTTTCTTTACCCAGCAGGTATAGGCGTTTGTAGCAATGCAGTTTCTTTCCCCACCTTTTTCTTTTCTTCGGACGTCGTACCAAGCTCTCACCATTCTTGTCTTCAACCTTTGAGGATCCTCCCCTTCTCGGTAAAAGTAGCATTCCACTGCGAGACCAATTGGTTTAACTGAATTTGCATATCCGAGTTGTCGTCGGGCTAGGACCGGATTATAGTTAATTCCTCCTTGTGTGCCAATGAGAGGTACGTTGGCGAACTCTCCACAACTATCAATGGTTTCTGTACCACAGCGAGCCAAGGTATACCAATGAATATCATTATTAGCAAGAGACATAAGTCTTCGAGGCCAACGTAAGCCTTCTCGGTTTTCCGTGAAAATAGGGGACTTAGGTAAGTGTGAAACAATCCATTTGTACAAAAGAGGTGCACAACATACAATGATTCCACCACCTTGGCGATTCCTATGATGGATAGAGAAATACGTGTCACCAAGCAAAGTCGGAACAGGATTTCCAATCAGAAAGATCTTTATGGCATTGATATCAACAAAGTCGTTGACGTTGGGAAACAGAACCAACCCATAAATGAGCAAGGCTAATACAGCTTCAAAAGCTATCATGCTACCAGTGTCAATGAAATCAAAGGCTTTCTTTATTAGAAACTGCGAAGTCAAACCCGAAAAATTTCCTTTGGTAGTCCAATTATTTTCTATTTCAGATTTCTTCAAGTGGATACTTGCTGCAATGACTGGTGATTTAGGAATGGCTTCCAAACCATTGAAAGGTATTTTGTCAGACACAGGAATACCCAAAAGATCGGCGTATTCTTCCAAGGTTGGTACCAACTGATAGTCTGGAAAGGTAAAACACCGGTAGACGGGATCATAAAACTGAACCAGAGTTTTTAGAAGTCCTTCATCAACATGAGTGTTCAAGATAGGCAAAAGCTTTCCATGGCTTTTCCTAAAATCAGAAGGATTTTGTACAGAAGATGCTAACTCTTTCAGCCTTTCCACATTAGGCATTTTGAAATCATACTTTTTGGTATGCCTTTTTACCCACTCCATAACTTAATCCTATAATGTTTGCAAGGAAAATCCTCTAAATTTTTGGAAAAATCATGTTTTTATGGAAAAAGATGGGTTTTTTTTTAATGAATGTATGAATGCATGGATGCGTGGATGCCACATATTCAAACATGGTAAAGCAAACATGGTATTACAAACATGGTAATTCAAACATAGTACACATAGGTTCAAAGGTCCAGCGTCACGAGCATGAGGTCAGAGAACCAAACATGGGATAGTACTAGGGTTTATCACCTGCAAAACATGTTCTACTGATACGTCAGAGTCTACATTCTTCTTTCGGATATTACCGGCTTGCACAACTGAACTTGTGAGCTAGAAATATTCTCAAGAAAAACTCGTCTGAGTGTGGTTCTCCGCATGACAACTATCCAAGTCTTCACCTGGATCGTTTCTGCACCACGTCCTAATAAGGCCAGGATGGGTTGGGGTTCTACAGCCAACTCAGCTTCTACAGTTCAATGAAAGCAATAATGTCTTCGCAACTGAACTTGCTAAACATATACTACAAACAAAGAACCTCCACTGAGCGGAAGGATTCTCATGCTGACTTTTTAAGGACTGAACTCCTTGTATGCCATACATGACTATACCCTCCACCTAATTCTTATGTGTACTTAATCCGGGTTAGGATTTGTCCATAATGTATCACTTGTAACAGAATCACACCAGTAACAGAACCAAGGAACCACACATGTAACAAGAATAAAACATAACAAATAGAAATAACCCTTTCTTTGGAAACAATAAAAAGATGTTCCCCAGTGAAGTCGCCATTTTTCTGTCGCGGGCGAAAAATCGTTTTGTTTCCTCTTTTTTGTGGATGAGACACCTGATGCCTTCTTTGGGCTCGAGTGCTCAAAAAAATGATTTTTCTTTTGTACCGACCAAACTTTTTATTATTTCCAAAGGAGGAAAAGGAAAAAAGCTGCAATAACCTAAAAGTGGGGGGAGAGATCTTTGGGTAAGAGGGTTGGTTATACGAAGGGAAGGTATTAGCACCCAACGTATCTATAGTACTCTATAGGTTTCTTTGTTATGTTTTATTCCATTCTTGTTGTGGTGGAGGTTCTTGTGAAATAGGTGGGACCTAAGGTGTTTGTTTGATTATGCTCGCAAAGATCATCGCGATCCTCTGCATACATATCCCCTAAAGGGAATCAGAGCATCTGTAGCTCGGGGTCTACGGGTGCTAAGGTTTGAATGGTTTTTTTTTTGTTTTGTTTTGTTTTGCTCGCCAAGGATCGACCTTGTGCCTACGTATTCTCAAAGGGATGTTGAGAAAGTCAGAGCAATCGTAGTTCCCACTTATGCTAGTGGAAGCAAAGAAAAATAGACAAATGTCGTCTAAATGCTAGATGTATCTAATCTATATCATCACATACATCTGTTTGATTTTGTTTAAAAATCTTTTCATTATAAGCCCGGGGCCATGCCACTTAGGGTGCTTAGAATGATAAAGATGTTTTCGTTTGTTTAACCAGCCTTGTGGCAAAAGTTTTAATGAAGCCAGCCTTGTGACAAAAACTTTGATTAATCAGCCAGCCTTGTGGCAAAAGTTTCAATGAAGTCAGCCTTGTGACAAAAACTTTGATTAATCATCCAGTACGGTGGTAAAACAGTTTGATTGATTAGCCAGCCTTGTGGCAAAAAGGTTTGATTTTGATTGATTGATTGTTTGTGATGATATATAAGAGATACTCCTAGTATAGAGATGAAAAATGTCTAATCTCCTAGGGTATTTGATTTGGATATTGGGGATGCTTATAAGAAGCCCATGGGTCCTTGTACGAAGCCCAAGAGGAGGCTATCCGAGGGTCCTTGCATTGTAAGCCCAAGAGGAGGCTATGGGAGGGACAATCCGGGGTCCTTGCATTGTAAGCCCAAGAGGAGGCTATGGGAGGGTCACTCGTTTGTACAAAGCCCAAGGGGAGGCATGGTATAGTTGGTTTGAGCTCTTAGAGCGATTTCACCGAGAAACCATACTCTATGTCCTAACCTAAACTAGTGGAGATTCTTCGCACGAAGCCCAATAGGAGGCTATGGGGAACCTAGTGTTGTACTAAGTTGAACAAGCACACATATCACACATATGAACAAACATGAACAAGTATGAACAAACATGAACAGGTATGAACAATTATATATATGACAAAGTGTGTGTATATAATGGAGTTTATGAAGGAAATATACCTGTAAGCATGATCCATTTGTATACACAGGGCTCGGGACTCACACTCGGGGAGAAGTCCATTTGAATTTATTCAACAGCTATGTAAACAGGTATTTACAAAGGGGCTCGGGACTTATACCTACATGGAGGCCCATGGTATATTTTTGGGAAGATTTAAAGAAAACCTTCATTTTTGGTTTGTTATTCAAAGTTAAAACAAATAGATTGAGATATGTACAAAAGGCGTACAATGAAATACCTAATTTCATGTACTAGAGTGGGTATGTACAAAAGGGCTTGGGACTTATACCTACGTGGAGGCCCGTGTTTTATTTACAAAACATGGTTGACTGTTTATTTACAGACGCGTTGTTTGAAAAAACGGTTTGAAGATTTGTTTTGAAAGAGTTTTCTGTACAAAGAAAAACTGTATAAAGAAAAGGAAAGGGACTTATACTCTCTAATATTCGAGAGACCCATGTTTTATTTTCATAAAACATGGTGGATGGTTTAAAAAAGAGTTGAAAGATTTGTTTGTTAAAAAAAACTGTTTGGAAGTTTATTTGGAAAAAAGTTTTCTGTTAAAACAAAAACTGTACAAAGAAAGACGAAAGGGACTTATACTCTCTAATATTCGAGAGGCCCCACATCGTTTTGAAAATCAATTGATCAATTAAAAAGATTTAATCAATAGTTTCCTTTGAAAATCAAAAAGAAATGGTTTACCGTTTTTGAAAAGGAATCGGGATCGCTCGTTTTTTAAAACGATTTGAATTTTGAAAGAAATCAATTTAATCGAGATAAACAAGAAGATTGTCTTCAATTAACACTTAGATGATTAGGGTTTGCTTCAAAAAATACTTACAAGTGATTAAATTTGAAAATCAAACGAAAAATAATATTTAAAAGTATTAAAATTACTTAAAAACAAGTCATTTTAAAACCAATTAAAAATGTATCAAATAAATATTTTTTTGTGATTTTTTTTTAACATTGTCAAAATATATATATTAAATAAGAGTGTAAAAAAAATGAAGTGAAAATAATGAATTTTGATTGGTTAAATGAATGGTTAAAGTTTGTTAAAAAATGAAAGAAAATAGGTTGCAAAAAATTGGTTTTGTCTCCAATAGGGCTTGAACTCACGCCCTCTCTCTCACCAGCCAAAACACTTGCCAACTGAGCCACGCTTGTGGCTTGTAATACATACGCTTCCAGTTCAATATATTTTAAAACAACAATTTGAATTTTCTGAACCAAAAAAAACGCGCCAAGAACACAACCCTAACTGATTTTCAAAATTCTTCAAAACTGTGTTGTTTTGATCGATCAAAGGGTCTATCTCACTCGGTTTTGGATGAGGAACATGATGATGACCTTTAATTTCATTTATTTTTGCTCTAAGATGATTAATTCTCTGATGAACACGAAGAACCCTAATTCTGAGATTGATCATGAAATCGTGTATGTGCAAGATAAATAGCAATTGATTGAGGGTTAATGATCCTCATGTGTGCAGAAATGAGATGGTATGTTCATATTTCATTCATGATGCATGATTCATAGAGTTTGAAGTTCAAGTAGCTTACCTTCAAAAACGGCAAAAGTGAGAATCGAATTCTGCAAGTGAGAAGTTCCAGTTGTTGTTTCTTGGTCTGGACAGCATCAATGGACCTTATGGAACATGTTTGAATGCTTGGAACAAATTGAATTCATTTGAGCAAGTTCATGGAACCCGATCTGCAGAGCTATGGTGTGAGGATCAAATTTGATGATTTTGATGTTTCAGATCATGGATGATGATTGGGATAGTTCATATATGGTACATGGATGGTGTTTGGATGATTAACTTGGTCAGAAATGAGCTTAAATGAAAATTGGCATGATAAGTCTCATGTTATGCATATTTGGAAAGTGAGGTAGTGATTTTGAGTTTTAGGTGTTTTTGGGGTGTATGGATGGTTCAAACAAGTTTCAAATGATGTTTGTGGTTTGTGGGAAGCATCACTTTGGTCAGAAATTCAAGGGTTTGGAGGTTGAGCATTTTACCTCTTTGAAACTTAAGAAACTTGCATTCTAAGAAAGAAAGAGAAAGCCTATAATTTGTGAGACTTTGGTGTGAATTTGAATGAGGTAATGACCTCTATTTATAGGCCAAACATTCTGAACTCAGAGCTTTGCAACTTGATCAAAGTTTGATGATTTGGCTTAAGAGATAAAAAGGAATCTTTTACATTTAATGCAAAATGGTTAAAGTGACCAAACCATGGTTAAACTTCAAGCTTCTTATCCTCTTCCATTCTGATCTTCTAATCAGAAAATATCTTCAATTATTGTCTTGATGCATAATTACTTGCATTATTTGGCAATTTGGTTCATAACTTTGCAAAAATGGCTTGAAATTTCAAGTGAAATGGTCACTAATGTCAAAATTCAAAACCATAGCTACACTCCATATTTTTTTATGCTCTTGGACATTTTGGAAAGCTCATGTTACACACTTCAAAACCCTAGTTGAAAGTTTCTTCAAGATCCTTAAGGAAGTGGGTGAAAAAGATCCATGAACTTTGAGAAAAATGAAGTTTTAAGTGGATTTTTCAAAAAGTACCAACTTTGAAGCACCATATCTCTTAAATGGTTGATCTTATGGAAAAAATTTATATGTGTCAAAGTTGTTTATTGGATCAAAATCTACAACTTTCATGTTGGAAGTTTTTTTCAGTTTGTAGGTGAAATTTTGAGAAATTCCCTTTCAAAGTTTGGAAAAAACCATGAAAAACACTTAGAAATTTTTCTAAGTATGAAAAGTCAAACTTTGACTTTTTGATTCTTGATTGATTTTCTTGATTTTTCTTGATCAAATGACTTCATATATCATATATTGATGATTCAAAACTTCAAAAGTCATGGTTGACCAAAATTCCCCAAAAGTCAATGGTGATCTTGTTGAGTTGACTTTTTCAGACGAATCGCGTTTCTGGAGATTTCAAATGAAACAAGCTATCCTCATCAAATGAATAGTATGAATGGATCATATTGAAGCATTTGAGGATATTGAATCATAATTTGAGTTGTAGCACCATGTCCTGATTAAAAAGTCAGTGGTTCAGTGAATTAGGTCAAAAACCCTAATTGTCGACCTGATGAAATTGATGACTGTAGGTCTTGAATTGAGATGCAATTTCCATGGGATATTGTCATAGGGATTATTTGAGGATGATTGAAACCTTTGATTGACTTCCTGGGGGTTTTTAGGGTTTCCCAAATGTGATCCCTGATTTCAGTCCCTGATAGTTCAAAACCCTGATCTGAGGATTTGTCTGATCAATCTTTGTGCAGAAGATGTTATGAGCCAATGGATTAAGTCAAAATGATGCACTTGGGGTCTTGAGGTCATGTCCCAAGTCATTATGTCAATCTCTGAGCAAAAGTCAGGAGTATGCTATCTTCAGTCAAAACCCTAATTCAGTCGATTCAGAGCCTTTGAGCTTGTTGAGATGGATCTCTGAGGACCAAATGTTGATTGTTGATGAAGATGATTCATTTGAAATGAAGGGAGAACAAAACCCTATTTGATTGTTACTTGTATTGATGAGTGATTTCCTGATTAAATCCTGCTGAGTCACAAGTAGCAAACACAAGCTATGCAATTTGTTAGAGATGCAAATGATGCATATGCAGATGATATGAGGTGGTATCTTAGGTCAAAAATTGAGGTATGACAAGGTCGTATGTGTTTCAAAACCAAAATATAAGTGGAATTAATGGTGAAGTAATATGATGGCTAACCAATACGTTTAACAACTGAAAACCAATTAACTTCTAGATTGACAACTTTGATTTGCAATGCAGTAAGATTGGATTAAGCAAAAACACAAACACTTGGTGATACGTTCAAATTGATAGTAATTCAAGTTGTGGTGAATTGTGATGTTTGTGCAGAACTTTAATTCACAATTTTAACACTTGAATCGTTGATCAATTTTGCACTTATAACCAATTATGAACAGAAAGTAAAAGAGAAAGTAAAAGCGACAAGAACACGATATTTGTTTAGGCAGTTCGTCGATCGTCCTCGCTACGACTACGTCTGCCCCCAATTCCAAATTGAAATTGGGTAATCTTTCATTAATGTTGAAAGTAGTATATACAAAGAAGATAACAAAGCGATAAACGATAAACCAAATATGTCGATCCTTTGAATCTTCTTCCCCCTTAATCTTGAGCCAGATCAAGGTTATCCAAGAGCTTCACTTTGATTCCCTTCTGCAGTGTCTTGATTCCTTGAACTCCCCGTTCCTCAATCGTTACACTCAGTCGAATCCTCAATGAACGCCTCTTGATAAAAACCCCCAAGAACCACCCGTCGTGGAGGACAAAACCCGCAGATTTTATTCACCAACAAACCCCACAAACCTTCACCCACTAGGAATCTTCAATTCCGTTCCATGGACGTTATCGAACTCATCACTAACCCGCAACGCAAGAATGATTATGTGTAATTGTGTTGGAGATGATGAAGAACGAAGATGAGAAGCGTTTGTGTATCTTTCAGTCGTTGGTGTGGCTTGAATAATTACCCTTGCACAATATATATGATTGCATAACAGTTAGAACCAAGAAAAACTGATTTTTGAACTTTCTTGATCAGTTAGGTCGACCACTTGTAGTGCTTAGGTCGACCTAACAGAGCTTGCAGAATTTTGCTCCCAGTTAGGTCGACCTGTTGAAGGAGTAGGTCGACCAGAATCCTCTTCTGATGCATTCTGGGGACATTTTCACAAATTAGGTCGACCTAGTTGATGTGTAGGTCGACCTAACAGGCTGTTATGTAGAATTCATTAATTTAGGTCAACCTAAATGATGTGTGGGTCGACCTAGCAGGAGTATATGAACTTTTCTCCATTTTAGGTCGACCTGGGTTGATGGTAGGTCGACCTAACTGCTGCTTTTCTGCATTCTTCTTGTTTTGCTTGTGTTGAGTCAACCTTTAAACATATAAACATAATGGGTTGACCTATGAGTGATCAATGCTTGCTTTCCTTTAAGTTTTCTGCTTCCGTCTTGTTGTTTGAATGCTTATTTGAGTTTGCCATGAATCAAAAACATCTTTGAGTGTAATCTTGTATTCACAGAACCTTCTGAGACAAAGCTTCTGAGCGCTGATTTGTGCATACTCCTTATATATTTCCTGAAAGGGAAATTGCAATGTATTAGAGTACCACATTATCTCACACAAAATTCATATCCTTGTTATCATCAAAACTGAGAATATTGATCAGAACAAATCTTGTTCTAACAATCTCCCCCTTTTTGATGATGACAAAAACATATATAAATGATATGAATTTGTGATCAGAAAGAGCAGACGGCTAAAGACAAATTACACAGCTATAGCATAAGCATGTGAATATGTCTCCCCCTGAGATTAACAATCTCCCCCTGAGATGAATAATCTCCCCCTGAAATAAATACTCGAAGAACTTTAATAATAAAAGACTTCCCTGATTATTTCGGTAGAGACGATCACATAAACTTCTTGCTTCTGATAATTCATAGCTTCTGACTTCTGCTTCCTTTGGACAGCTTCAGAACTTGAATTTCTTTAGATCCCTAGAACACTCACAGCTTCTGATTCCTGCTTCCATTTAGGACAGCTTCAGAACTTGAATTTCTTTGAGCTTCAGAACATTCACAGCTTCTGATTCCTGCTTCCACTTAGGACAGCTTCAGAACTTGAACTTCTTTGATCTTCAGAACATTCACAGCTTCTCATTCATGCTTCCATTTAGGACAACTTCAGAACTTGAGTTTTCTGGATCTTTAGAACATTCACAGCTTCTGATTTCTGCTTCCCTCTGATAGCATCAGAGCTTTGAATTTCTTCTTACATCACTTCATGCTAGATTGTATCAGAACATTGTTGAATGTACCAGAGCATCATCAGAGCATCTCTACATCCTGAAATGTTACAGAACAAAACTAAACGACAAAAGTCAGCATGAATGAGTTAGAACATAAAATGTGTATCAGAGCACAAAATATGTATCAGAGCCATATAAGCCATATAGAATATATCAGATCCAATAGACAATGTATCAGAGTAAATAGACAATGATTTGGATCATATTCTATTATCAGAATTTCTGATCATTCTTGCTTCTTGCTTCTGATTCTGAAGCTTCCTAGCACTCAGCTTGCTTCAAGAATCCAAGAGCTATTTCTGATCATTCTTCCTTCTTGCTTCTGATTCTGAAGCTTCATAGCACTCAGCTTGCTTCAAGAATCCATGAGCTTGATTCATCTTGTTGCTTCTTATGTTGATCTTGAATCTTCGATTCCTGCAACAACACAACTTAAAAACATATGAAGCTTGCAGCTTCTGTTAGTAAATGTGGAGCCTTTTTACTCGGTAACTGATAATATTAATCAGATCATTTATCATATATTTTCTCCCCCTTTTTGTCATAACATAAAAAAGCATAAAAGATTCAGATGTAAAGCAAGATACAAAAGGAAAGAAACATAAATAACTTTTCATTGATTTCAACAAGAAGGATTACAAAAGGGAATGCAGGAAAACAGATGCAACAAGGAAAGAAAACTACAAAGACTTAAAGGACTAAGACCCTATCCTACGCAAAGACTGCGCAAACAACTCAAGAACCCTCTGGTCTTCAGTTTGTTCAGCCATGGAAGCTTGAAAACTCTTCATGCCTGTCCAGACTAGAACCTCCACTGTAGGAGAGATCCAATAGACCAAAGAGGAAGTGAGGGACAGTTCATAGACAGGGAGCTAATGTTGCAAACGGGCTCCAGTGACTCAAGAAGGTCTTCTTCCTTTGGATAAATGTTGATAACAGCATTGAAGAAGAGATCTGTCTTGAAAGAGACTTGGAGAGCCATCCCAAGATATGCTTCACATCCTGTAACTGATTAACCCTTTCATCCGTTCTCATTAAGTTGAAAGGATTCATGATGAACGCTAGGTTGAAGATGAATGAACTAGGGTTTATGCCAAGGAAAAACTTTGTTGGACACGAGAGAAAAAGAAAAAGAAAGAGAGCCAAGACTTATTGAAAAAATGCAACGAAAAGACGGAATAAATAGAGGGAAAAAGAAGAGGGAAACGTTCGAGGAATATAAAAAAAAGAAAAGAAGGACAATAAAAGAAATGATGAATGGCATTTAATGTTATTTGACGTGAGGAGAGATAATAATGATAAAAGACGAGATTTGCACAGTTACCTAAGTAGACGTCCCCTCAACTGCACGCACGCTTGTCCAGGAATAGTGAACACGTGTTTACCATCTGGATAGCCAGTTACAGCTGTTTTGCTTTTAAAGAGATTCTGAATCAACTTAGACAATGAAACGTTAGTAATAACTGAATCACAATTTCTAATTGATTTCAATCAGAACTTCTTATAACACAAAAAAAAATCCAATTTCATTTCAGAAGTAAACATATAGCTGATATAGGATTCTTAGATAAACATATAGCAGAAGTATTATCACAGAAAATAGGAATGTTACTCTCATATATCTGATAATCTTCTAGCTGACTTCTCATCCAGAGCATTTGTGTGCTACAACCAGCAGCAACAACATATTCTGCTTCTGTTGTTGAGAGGGCAATAGTAGCTTGCTTCTTGCTGTACCATGAGATCAGATGACTTCCAAGAAATTGACAACTTCCAGAAGTGCTCTTTCTTTCTATTCTATCTCCAACATAGTCAGCATCACAGAATTCTACTAAGTTGTAATCTTTAGATCTTCTGTAAACTAAACCAACATTAGTAGTATCTTTCAGATACCTTCGAATTCTCTTAACCGCTGTTAAATGAGATTCTCTTGGATCTGATTGGAATCGAGCACACAAACAAACACTAAAGAGAATGTCAGGTCTAGAAGCAGTTAGATATAGAAGAGATCCAATCATACCTCTGTACAACTTCTGATCTACCTTCTTACTTACCTCATCCTTACCCAGTACACAAGTTGGATGCATAGGAGTTTTGGCTTCTTTGCTTTCAGAAAGATTAAACTTCTTCAGAAGTTCTTTCACATACTTCGTTTGATGAACATAGGTTCCATCGGAAGTTTGGTTGATTTGAATCCCAAGGAAATACTTGAGTTCTCCCATCATGCTCATTTCAAATTCAGCCTGCATAGACTCAGCAAACTCCTTTCCAAGTGTAGCATTAGATGTTCCAAAGATAATATCATCAACATATATTTGACAAATTAAAATATCCTTTTTAAATGTTTTACAAAAGAGAGTAGTGTCCACTTTTCCTCTGGTGAAACCATTTTCCAGAAGGAAAGAACTCAAACGTTCATACCAAGCTCTGGGAGCTTGTTTCAATCCGTATAATGATTTCTTTAATTTAAAAACATGATTTAGAGACATGGAGTCTTCAAAACCAGGAGGTTGGTGAACATAAACTTCTTCATCTATATAACCATTTAAGAAGGCACTCTTAACATCCATCTGATAAAGAGTGATGTTGTGTTGAGTGGCAAAAGAAATTAATAGACGAATAGATTCTAACCTGGCCACTGGTGCAAAGGTTTATGTGTAGTCAATTCCTTCTTGCTGACTATAACCTTGAGCAACCAGTCTGGCTTTGTTTCTTACCACTTCTCCTTTCTCACTTAGCTTGTTTCTGAAAACCCACTTAGTACCAATGATGTTAAATCCTTTTGGTCTAGGAACCATGTCCCATACATCATTCCTTGTAAACTGATTTAGTTCTTCTTGCATGGCAATTATCCAGTCTGGATCTTCTAGAGCTTGATCAACAGAAGTTGGCTCGATCAAAGAAACAAGACCTAATTGACATTCTGCATTGTTCTTAAGGAATGCCCTTGTTCTAATGGGATCATCTTTCTTCCCAAGGATCACATCTTCTGAATGAGCTGAAGCAAGTCTAGGTGATCTTATGACTGTAGGTTCTTCAGAGATTCTCAGATTTTCTAAAGATGCAGCAACTTGATCTTCTGATTCGTTGCTTCTAAGACTGCCAGCTTCTGCAGTTTTGCTTCTTGATACTTCAACTTCTGATATATCAATATCAAAATCTGCAAAATTCTCAAACTGCTTTGGTTTTTCAAGACCAAGCTTATCATCAAACCTGATATTGATTGATTCTTCTACAATCAATGTTTCAGCATTGTATACTCTGTAGCCTTTAAAGCGTTCAGAATATCCAAGAAGGAAACACTTTTGTGCTTTGGAATCAAACTTTCCAAGATGATCTTTAGTATTCAGAATAAAACATACACATCCAAAAGGATGGAAATATGAAATGTTGGGCTTTCTGTTCTTCCACAATTCATAAGGAGTCTTATTTAGAATAGGTCTGATAGAGATTCTATTCTGAATATAGCACGCAGTGTTTATTGCTTCTGCCCAGAAATGCTTAGCCATATTGGTTTCATTGATCATGGTTCTGGCCATTTCTTGTAGAGTCCTATTCTTTCGCTCTACAACTCCATTTTGCTGTGGAGTTCTAGAACAAGAGAAATCATGGGCAATATCATTTTCTTTGAAGAACTCCTCAAAGAATCTGTTCTCAAATTCGCCACCATGATCACTTCTGACCTTTATGATTTTACACTCTTTCTCAGATTGAATCTGAGTGCAGAATTCAAAGAACACTGAATGAGACTCATCCTTGTGTTTCAAGAACTTTACCCACGTCCAGCGGCTATAATCATCAACGATGACTAATCCATATTTCTTCCCTCTGACAGATGCTGTTTTGACTGGGCCAAACATATCAATGTGCAAGAGTTCTAACGGCCTTGAGGTAGAAACAACATTCTTAGACTTGAATGCAGTTCTGGAGAACTTGCCCTTCTGACATGCTTCACAAAGAGCATCTGATTTGAATTTCAGATTGGGGAGTCCTCTGACCAGATTTAGTTTGTTAATCTGAGAAATCTTTCTCAAACTAGCATGTCCTAATCTTCTGTGCCAGACCCATTGCTCTTCAGAAACAGACATAAGACAAGTCACCTTCTGCTTCTTAAGATCAGAAAGATCAATCTTATAAATGTTGTTCTTCCTCTTGCCTGTAAATAGGATTGAGCCATCCTTCTGACTTACAGCCTTGCAAGACTTTTGTTTGAAGATTATGTCATAACCATTGTCACTTAATTGACTTATGGACAATAAGTTATGAGCTAATCCTTCAACAAGAAGTACATTAGTTATGGAAGGAGAGTTACCAAGACTTATGGTTCCAGAGCCAATGATTTTGCCCTTCTGATCTCCTCCAAACTTGACTTCTCCACCTGGTTTAAGCACCAGGTCTTGGAATGTAGACCTTCTTCCCGTCATGTGTCGCGAGCACCCAGAGTCCAGGTACCATGACATTTTGCTTTCTGTCCTCTTTGCCGCCAAGGATATCTGCAATAGGAATAATCTTTTCCTTAGGTACCCACAATTTCTTGGGTCCTTTCTTGTTAGTTCTCCTCAAGTTCTGATTGAACTTGGGTTTAGCAAAATATTTAACAGGAGGAACAACATGATATTCCTTATTCTGAGTTCCATGATATTTCTTAGGTTGTGTCACATGCTTCTTGGTGTGTGTTATGTGAAAACTTTGTGCATGTGATGTGTGCTTAATATCATGGGAGTGGCCAAATTTAAATTGGTTATACAGAGGCTTGTATGATATTTTCATATCATCCACAGATTCAAGCTTGTATGGGATTTCACCCTCATAACCAATGCCAACTCTCTTGTTCCCAGACACAGCATATATCATAGAAGCTAGCTGACTTCTGCCAATACTTCTAGATAAGAACTTCCTGAATCTTAAATCATATTCTTTCAGAATATGATCCAGACTGGGAGTGGATTTTTCTGAATCAGAAGGAGATCCAACATTATTGGATAATTTTAAAACTTTTTCTTTTAATTCAGAATTTTCCAACTCAAGCTTCTTAGTTTCAAATTCAAATTGCTTTTTCAGCTTTTTGTATTTGATACTAAGATGAGCTTTTAATTCAAGAAGTTCTGTTAGACTGGAAACTAACTCTTCTCTAGATAGTTCAGAAAATACCTCTTCAGAATCTGATTCTGATGTAGATTCTGATCCATCATCTTCTGTCGCCATCAGCGCAAAGTTTGCCTGCTCTCCTTCAGAGTCTGATCCTGATTCTGATTCAGAATCATCCCATGTTGCCATAAGACCTTTCTTCTTATGAAACTTCTTCTTGGGATTCTCCTTCTGAAGTTTCGGACACTCATTCTTGTAATGTCCAGGCTCATTGCACTCATAGCAGACAGCCTTCTTCTTGTCAGATCTTCTGTCACCAGAAGATTCTCCACGTTCAAATCTCTTTGAACTTCTGAAGCCTCTGAACTTCCTTTGCTTGCTCTTCCAGAGTTGGTTCACCCTTCTGGAGATCATGGACAGTTCATCTTCTTCTTCAGATTCTGATTCTTCAGGATCTTCTTCTCTGGCCTGAAAAGCGTTAGTGCATTTTTTAATATTAGATTTTAATGCAACAGACTTACCTTTCTTCTGAGGCTCGTTTGCGTCCAGCTCAATTTCATGACTTCTCAAGGCACTAATAAGCTCTTCCAAAGAAACTTCATTCAGATTCTTCGCAATCTTGAATGCAGTCACCATTGGGCCCCATCTTCTGGGAAAACTTCTGATGATTTTCTTTACATGATCAGCCTTGGTGTAGCCTTTATATAGAACTCTCAATCCAGCAGTCAGAGTTTGAAATCTTGAGAGCATCTTCTCAATATCTTCATCATCCTCCATCTTGAAGGCTTCATATTTCTGGATTAGAGCAAGAGCTTTAGTCTCCTTGACTTGAGCATTTCCTTCATGAGTCATTTTCAAGGACTCATATATGTCATGGGCCGTTTCCCTGTTAGATATCTTCTCATACTCAGCATGAGAGATAGCATTCAGCAAAACAGTCCTGCATTTGTGATGATTCTTGAAATCTTTCTTTTGATCATCATTCCTTTCGCTTCTCGTGAGCCTTACACCAGTAGCTTTAACAGGATGTTTGTAACCATCCAACAGAAGATCCCATAGATCAGCATCTAGACCAAGAAAGTAACTTTCCAGTTTATCTTTCCAGTATTCAAAGTTTTCACCATCAAATACTAGTGGTCTAGTATAACCATTGTTACCATTGTATTGCTCAGCAGAGCCAGATGTAGATGCAGCTGGATTTGTTGGAATTTCACCAGCCATCTTTTACTGAAGCGTTTTTCTCTTCCTGAATCTTTTCTAAACACGGTTAAGTGGTTTCACCTTAGAACCGGCGCTCTGATACCAATTGAAGGATAGAAAAACACTTAGAAAGGGGGGGTTTGAATAAGTGTAGTCTTAAAAACTTGAACGATAAAAATAAATTGCACAGTTATTTTTATCCTGGTTCGTTGTTAACTAAACTACTCCAGTCCACCCCCGCGGAGTGATTTACCTCACCTGAGGATTTAATCCACTAATCGCAACAGATTACAATGGTTTTCCACTTAGTCCGCGACTAAGTCTTCCAGAGTATCCTGATCACAACCTGATCACTCCAGGAACAAATGCTTAGACACAAGGTAAGACTTTCTTAGAGTATCCTGACCACCACGTGATCACTCTAATTACAACTGCTTAGACACAAGCTAAGACTTCCTAGAGTATCCTGATCAACACTTGATCACTCTAGTTACTTACAAATTAATGTAATCAAATAAGAGTTTTACAAATGCTTCTGAAAAGCTATAATCACAACATTGATATTTCTCTTAACGTTTAAGCTTAATCTCACTAATATATTACAACAGCAATGTAGTGAGCTTTGATGAAGATGAAGTTTCTGAGCTTTTGATTGAACAGCGTTTCAGCAAGTTAATATTCACAGAATTTGGTTCAGAGTTGTTAACCTTGCTTCTCATCAGAACTTCATATTTATAGGCGTTTGAGAAGATGACCGTTGAGCGCATTTAATGCTTTGCGTGTTCCGTACAGCTTTGTATTTAATGTTTCACGCTTTTGTCAACTACCTCGAGCCTTGTTCACGCTGTGTCTACTGACGTTGCCTTTAATAGCTTCCAACGTTCCTTTTGTCAGTCAGCGTAGCCTGCCACCTGTACTTTCTTCTGATCTGATGTTTGTGAATATAATATTTGAATATCATCAGAGTCAAACAGCTTGGTGCATAGCATCTTCTTGTCTTCTGACCTTGAAGTGCTTCTGAGCGTGATACCATGAGAACTTCAGTGCTTCTGCTTCTGACCTCAAGTTCTTCTGATGCTTTCATAGACCCATGTTCTGATTCTGCCTTGACCATCTTCTGATGTCTTGCCAGACCATGTTCTGATGTTGCATGCTGAACCTTCTGAGACAAAGCTTATGAGCGCTGGTTTGTGCATACTCCTTATATATTTCCTGAAAGGGAAATTGCAATGTATTAGAGTACCACATTATCTCACACAAAATTCATATCCTTGTTATCATCAAAACTGAGAATATTGATCAGAACAAATCTTGTTCTAACAATCTCCCCCTTTTTGATGATGACAAAAACATATATAAATGATATGAATTTGTGATCAGAAAGAGCAGACGGCTAAAGACAAATTACACAGCTATAGCATAAGCATGTGAATATGTCTCCCCCTGAGATTAACAATCTCCCCCTGAGATGAATAATCTCCCCCTGAAATAAATACTCGAAGAACTTTAATAATAAAAGACTTCCCTGATTATTTCGGTAGAGACGATCACATAAACTTCTTGCTTCTGATAATTCATAGCTTCTGACTTCTGCTTCCTTTGGACAGCTTCAGAACTTGAATTTCTTTAGATCCCTAGAACACTCACAGCTTCTGATTCCTGCTTCCATTTAGGACAGCTTCAGAACTTGAATTTCTTTGAGCTTCAGAACATTCACAGCTTCTGATTCCTGCTTCCACTTAGGACAGCTTCAGAACTTGAATTTCTTTGATCTTCAGAACATTCACAGCTTCTGATTCATGCTTCCATTTAGGACAACTTCAGAACTTGAGTTTTCTGGATCTTTAGAATATTCACAGCTTCTGATTTCTGCTTCCCTCTGATAGCTTCAGAGCTTTGAATTTCTTCTTACATCACTTCATGCTAGATTGTATCAGAACATTGTTGAATGTACCAGAGCATCATCAGAGCATCTATACATCCTGAAATGTTACAGAACAAAACTAAACGACAAAAGTTAGCATGAATGAGGAAACAAACCTTTGAAGTTTCTTTATTACCATCAAATGGTATCTCGTCTCCAAGTGCTGATGAGAAGTTTGATGAGGAAACAAATCTTTGGAGAATTTCTCTTTATCTGAGATATTGTCTAAAATCACAATTTAGACCAGTTTCGAGATGCAGACATCCGAAACAAGGGGAGGTTGCTTGCCTTTTTCTAAGTGTCAACACTTAGTTAAAGAAAATGGATTGCGCATCCTACATTGCCATCCATTCACCAGAATCCACATGACGTATTCCTACAGGAGTTTGTCTCCTCATCCCCCGCTAAGTTCGATAACGGGATCAGTTCATGTAAAGATTTTATCAATTACAACATCTCAGGAGCGCCCAAAATTTGGGCATTCTTTGATATTTAAGTCTCTTTCACGCAGGAGAGATCGAGATATCAATCTCTCTCCCTCCGGATAAAAGAAACTTAAATAGGGGCATCTGTCATACCCTAATTTTTGACCCCCCTGAGATGACATATCTTCAGGATTTTCATCAGGTCAAAGCAAGTACCCAGAGCAGTCACTTCTTCATCTGGCATTTAATCAAGGATGTTCAAAGACAAGAAAACTCAGGCAAAGGATCAATCAATAGAAGGATTGGTCTTTAACACAATCATAGGACACAAAAGCTTCACTTTTATATTCACCTATGATTGATTAGACACCCAGTCATCTGAGTACAGGTTTACTCAGGTCACCAGACTAGGGTTTTTGAGCCTATCAAGGACTGGAATCAGGGATCACCTTTGGGAAACCCTAAAAAAGCTCCAGGACATCTATTAAAGACTTCAATCATCTTCAAATGATCCATACAATAAGATCCACTGGACATCACACCTCAATTCAAGATCCACAGTCACCAATTTCATCTGGTCGACAATTAGGGTTTTTAACCTAATTCATCTGGATAGTTGACTTTTAATCAGGGCATGGATTCAAAACTCAAGACATGATTCAAGAACCTCTACTACCTCAATATAACCCATTTACATCACTCATTTGAGGAGAAGATCTTAATTCCACACAAAAGTCCAAAATCTCACTTTATCTGGAAAAAGTCAACTGTATGGGATCACCTTTGACTTTTAAGATTTTTGGTCAAACCATGACTTTCAAAGATCAATATCATCAATATATGGATATTAAAGTCATTTGACCAAACAAATTCAAGAAGAATCATCAAGGAGCGAAAAGTCGGGAATAAGGGTTTTTGAGGGCTTTGTGGGAACTCAAATTTTCACCTACACAACTCAAAAAACTTCCAACATGAAAGTTGTAGATCTTGTAAAATAAAACAACATCATACATAGGAACTTTTTTCAAAAGATCAACCATTTAAGAGATTTGGAATTTTCAAGCTTTAGGTTATAAAAACTTAGAAATTTTTCTAAGTGTTTTAACCTAGTTTTCATCCAACTTTGGGCTCATTTTTCACAATTTTCCCAAATGATTCTGAAGAAACCCCAAACTAATGATTTGAAGTAGATATTTAGGGCTTTCCAAATTGTGCTCAACCTTCTCCAAATTCATTTTGAGCTAGGAGTTATGCTTGTTCAAAGTTGGCCTCATAAGGTGAAATTATAGGTCATGTACAAATTGGAACTTTGCAATTTTGTGCAATTAGCTTCACTAAGTGATGCTACACGACCTCTAATACATCTGCAAGCATGCCATACATCAATTCCCATCATTGCATAAGGATTGAAGAAGATTCCCAAAAACAAAGGCATGTGATTATGTAATGATTGCATTTTTGAATTTATGGCAAATGGTGAATCATCAAGGAATCTTGCTCTAAGCCAATTAGAACTCTCCTCTGCATCAGAAATGTTCCCTAAGATTATACAAGATCAATGGTTGGGGAAGCTAGCCCGAAAATGCATCATTGCATTTGGGATATTTTCAAAATTTCTTCATGGCTAAGAAACCAAACTCACTTCACTAAGCAAGCTTGCTATGTTCAATTGCTCTGAACCATTTGCCTATAAATAAAGGGGTCTTTCTCATTCAGAAAACACACCAAAGCAACAGAATTCTTGCTTTCTCTCTTCTTTCTTCATACTTAAGGTTTTCAAAGGTTCTTTGGCAAGAAGACTCGGATTCTTCAAACCAGAGCTCTTCCTTTGGAATTAAGTATTCAAACACCTTAGGGGAGTCATTTAGAGGTGATCCAAACCTCTGAAACACTTCTGTACGTGGGGAATCATCATCTTCACCTCTCACTTGGAGCTGTTGCAGTTAGGGTCGAGCAAGAGGTTCCGGGCACTTTCAGTCCAAGTTAAGCATCTCAACACCTTCCAGGAGGATCAGTGAAGCTATCTGGATCGTTGCAACAACTCTGCAAACTTTGATCAGAGCCAAATCTTCATTTTTCAGGTAAGTTTCAAAAGCTTCAAACTCTATGATTCACGCATGATAAATTTAAAATGAAGTTACCAGTTGGTTTCTGCACCTTCATAGATCATTAGCCCTCAATCAATTGCATCAAATCATGCATATATAGTATTTCATGTTTAATTTCAGTTTTAGGGTTCTTAGTGTTCATGCTTGCGAATTTTATGTTGCACTTAGAATAAATGAAATTAAAGGACACCATCATGATCCTCGTCCAAAAACGAGCAAAATCCATCTTTACATCTTTGAATTTAGTTGAGAATTGAGGGAGATAGGATTTCTAGAAATTGAAATCGTGAGGTTGAAGATGAAGTTGCTTTGCGCGCGTTTTTTTGAATTCTCAGAAGCAAGTTTAAAATATAATCAATTGGAAGCGTGTTTTGAACGACTAAAACGTTCAGCTCACTTGGTTACAAGCGCCTCTCACTTTCTCATGCCTTAGGTCTGGGGTTCGATCCCCCCCTCAGACCTTTTGTTTTTTTATTTTTCATTTTTAACTCGCGTGTTTTATATATAACCAATTGGAATCCCTCTTTAGTCACTCTGAGCGTGTAGCTCAGTTGGCTTTGTTTTGTGTGGTGACCATGGGAGCGTGGGTTCAAGCCTTGGTAGTGACAAAACAATATTTTTTATCACTTTTTCCATTTGATTTCTTTACAACTTTAAACAATTATTTAACCTATCAAATTAATTCATTTTAATTTCATTTTTTACACACTTGTCATTTAATATATCTATTTTGTGAATAATCAAAAAAATCATAAAAATATTATTTATTTCATATATTTCTTATTAGGTTTAAAATAGTATGTTTTAAGTGTTTTCTTAAATACTTTGAAAATATATATTTTCATTTTGTTTTAACCTAATTACTTTGTGAATAATTTTATGATAAAACCCTAATATTTTAGGTCTTAATTAGGTATAGATTTCATCTTTGCCTTAATTAAGTTGACTTTTGTCAATGTTCAAAACTGTTTTCAGTCTCCAATTAAACGGATGATTAAGGTTTTCAAACAACAAAACCTTATATCATTTCAATCATTTTCAACTGTTTCTCATAAACAGTAAATCATTTTTAAATGGGCCTCTAATAGAGTGTAAGTCCCAACACCTTCTTTCTTTTCATAGTTTGTTTTCAAAAACTGTATTTTCAAAATCTTCTTTCTGTTTTCAAAATATTCTTCTGGTATTTGAAGGACATTATTCCCGGTGAAACTCTTCAGATACCTATGTGACCTATGTCCATCTTCACTTTTTCTGTTTTCAAAAGAAACATTAACTGTTTATCATATATATATATTCAACTGTTATCCATCAATTACTGGTAAGGCTTTGTACATACTTCTTCAAAGGCCTCCACTCCATCCAGGTTAGGCTTTACAAGCTTTCAATTTACAGTCTTTATTTAAATTATTGTCAAATATAGAACTGTTTATATATATATTAGAACTACGTCTGAGTGTAAACCTTAGGACAGTTAAACTATATATATATATATATATATATATATATATATATATATATATTATAGGAATATGGCCTAGGATTGAGAATGTCTTCCCGGTGAAGGCTCTTTCCTAATTAGAGATCTGTAGTTCAAACCCCCAAGATGAATTATTCCCGGTGAAACATCTTGGCAAAAACCATAGAATCCAAAAAAATAAGACACATCCACCCAAAGAGGAATTATTCCCGGTGAAACCTCTTACCCATTTGCTTAAAGCCAAAATAAGTTCAAAACCACATAGCTTTCTCTTGTGCTATAACAAGGACCCTCGATGACCCTCGATTAGCCTCCTCTTGGGCTTTGTACAAGGACCCACAGGCTTCTTAAAAGCATTTCCAGCTTCCTCTTGAGCTTGTATACAAGGATCCATCAGGTTTCTTATAAACATAGGAACAGGTCTTTAGTCACCTTTTAACATACCCTGGTGAGTTTCTTCCAATTTAAACCAGACTTTAAACAAGCTAAGTTTGTCTCAATTTTACATTGAGTACACCTTTTGGATTGAGAGGCATGGACAGTCTCTGTCACCCTTATCTTCATTAATCTTCCTTAGCAGAGTCTAGGATCCATGTTTTGCTTATCCTTAGTCAGTGTCAGCCTTCATCTTGGGCTTTAAACAAGAAGTCTCTTTAGATAATCTTTCTGCCATCATTTTAACAAAAACCCATGGAAAGGGTTAGCCTCCAAATCATTCTTTCATCTTAACAAAAACCCCTGGAAAGGGTTAGCCTCCAAAGTCAATTAATAAAAACCTGTTTAAAAGAATAAAACCCCTGGAAAGGGTTAGCTTCCAAAAATCATTCTTTTCAAAAGATAAACTCACCAGCTGAGACAAAACCCCTGGAAAGGGTTAGCTTCCAAAAAATCAGTCTTTTAATAAATAAATCCTTCAATAGAGTCAAAATCCAACAAAAATAGTGAGCCTCAACCTTGGGCTTCATACAAGGCACCAAAACAATAAAACTCCCTTGTTAATAGTCAGCCTCAACCTTGGGCATTGTGCAAGGCAGATAATAGAGTCTCCCTAGTGAGTCCTTCATCATTCAGGTAGCCACAACCTTGGGCTTTGTACAAGGCAGATAGACCATACTTCATGTGTCAAAGATTCCTAACATCTAGGATCTTTTCCCTATTAGAGTCATTCATACTCAGTCAGCCACAACCTTGGGCTTTGTACAAGGCAGAAAATAATATTTTTCCTAGCTAGAGTCAGCCTCAATTCTGGGCTTTGTACAGAATACAAAAATTCCTTGTAATTAACCCCCAGTGGAGTCATCTCCCAGAGTCAATAAAGAATACATTAAATCAAAAAGCCTCAAGCTTGGGCCTCATGCAAGCCAGTTAAAAATCAAATCTTTTATACAGTAGATAGACATAGCTTATCTCTATAGAGAGATCTTTCTTCTATCTCACCACATTCAAACAAACAAACATTACATTTCATTTTAATTTTAATCAAGTCTCCCACTTAGGATTTTGAAAGGCATGAGCTGGCAGTAAAACCCAGACATGTGGTAACTTTCCCTAATTTGGATGAGCATCTTTCCTTCATTTAAGAGGCATTTGACTGGTATACTTGCACATACACAAGTAAGGTCCCCCTCTTGAATGAAATGAATTCAGTTATTCTGTCACTCTTTTAATGTTTGTGGTGGAATAGTAGAAATACCTCTCTGTAAAGATAAATTCATGTCTCTTTACTGTAAACAGAGATTTAATTCAAGCTTCAACCTTGAGCTTCAAGCAAGGCACCCAAAAATAATTAATAATTAATTAGTTCCCCGAACTACATTAAGTTCTGACTTCCATTAGGGATATGTAGGCATGAGCTTCACAAGGAATCTCAGCGAGCTAATAAAATACCAAAAATAGTCAGTCAGTCTGTCTGTCTTTCTTTTATTCAATTCAATTCCTTCTCCTAATACAAAGGAGAAACTTTCCCAATAATCATTAGCAGCACAAACACATTTATATACAGAGAAGGTTCCTGTAGAGTACTACAGATATGTAGGGTGCTTAAACTCTTCCCTATGTATAACCGACCTCCCGGACTCCAGAATTTCTAGTCTAGGTGAATCCCCACACTTAGCAAACTCCTAGGGTTTAGTTGAGATCTTTTTTTCCCTTTCCTACTTGTAGGACAATAAGAAAGTTCGTGTGATATCGTAGGAAGAACTGAAACAAAATTCATCCCACCACGGGCGCATTCTCCTTCCAAATTTCGCGTGAAGGGTCTAGCGTGCTGTCCTCCCAAGTGAAACGGGGAGGTAAAAAAAACGACACCACACCCACCATTCCTATTGACCTAGCTTTGTTCAATTTAAAGTTCAGAAATAGGATGGAAATTCTGAGAGCTGCTCATGACTCCAAGCTGGTTCATGTTGCTACTCGAGGCTTATGGAATCGCTTCAGAAAGGATTTTCAGATTGATGCACTGAACATCCAGAAGAGATGTGTTGCTGAAGCATCTGGATCTTCTGGTTACTGCTTGGATCTTGATGATGGTAAGTACTATCATCCAATCAGAAATTGGAGATCTCTTGAGGAGAAAAAGTTTGTGGATGAGTTGGAAGATGAACCATGCCTAACTATGGTCGTTTGGAAGCCTCAATATCCTTCAATTGATATTGATATTCTTCAATAGTCTGTTATGACTGGAGATTTCCAATGGTTATTCAACTGGCTAAGGGTGCATCCTTCTAAGAAGGCACCTAACATGATCATTCCTGAAGTTGTCTACCCTTCAGAAGTTGCTGCTCCCATTCCTCCAAAGAATCTGGCCGAGATTCTTCAAGCTCTGGCGAATGAAGTGTAAATGCAAGCTTCTCAAGCATAGTGTGTTTTGATGAAGACAATATGGACATCAAGCTTTTATAAAGGATGTGCAAAAAGAATTTCAAGTATCAAGCAAAAATACATCATTTCAAAGTCTTGAAGAAATTGTGAAGATTCAAGAATCAAGCTAAAATATCAAAGGTATAAACAATACTCACTTTGACATATAATTGTTCACAAATATATTTCCATGCATATCATAAACATACTACAAAGTGTCATCCTTCAAAAGTTCATTTAAAACCTTTTTCATAGTTAAAATTCAAAATAAAGGTTTTAGGAACCGGGTTGTCCCTATGGGGGAACCGGTTCCCAGCATTCTAAGTTTTCAGTTCTTTGTGTTTTACTATGGGGAACCGGGTTGTCCCTAGGTGGGAACCGGTTCCTCAGTTCAAAATTTGAAATTTCTGCTGTAACGTTCAGCAGGAACCGGGTTGTCCCAGGTAGGAACCGGTTCCTACTGAACCAGTGTGTTTTTTCATTGCATGATCTTATTCAAACGAATCCATTTTCTTACCACTTGATCATTGCATTGTTTCATGGAAAAATAACCATTCAAAGAGGTGTTTGACACATTATAAATACTACATATTTCAGAATCATTATTCACCTTCTTCATTTACAATTCATACTCATAATTTCATTATTTTCAAGTGTCCACAAACCAGAATTTTTATATGAAACTTTCTACACACATTTTCATTGAGAATTCATTTAAAGTTTCATGCATACATTGTGAACACTTATATTCATTTTGAGAATTGTTTATTTGAAGAAGAAGATCAATACAAGATTGATAGTGCTATACAAACTTCATCTAAATCTCTTGTAAAAATTCAAAGAAAATTATCTCCTTACTATCCAGGATTGTTGGAAGTAAGTGGTGTGTTTGAAGAGGATTGTTCTTCATTCACATTAGTGTTGATTGATCTTAAAGGTGTTAAGAACCTTTGATCACCCTATAGGTTAGATAGTAGGCATAGGCTTGTACAATAATTCTAACTATAGTGAAATCTCTTTCGTGTTTGAAAGGGGACTGGAGTACTCTCGCATTGTGAGGGGAACCAGTATATATCGTTGCGTACTTTACTTTTCCGCACTTTATCGCTTTCATCACCATTACCAAAGAAAAGAAAAGAACCTTACAAAAACCTTCAAACACTTAACCAAAAATTATTAGAAGTATTCTCATAAAACCGATTAAATTTTTTGAAAACCTAATTCACCCCCCCTCTTAGGCGCACTCTTATACTTACATTTGGCATCAGAGCAAGTTATAGGTAACTTGTTCCTAAAGATCCAGAATGGCTTCCGCAAATCAAAGACCGGTTTTCAAAGATGGTGGTTCTAACAACAAGCCTCCATTGTTTTGTGGTGAATATTTTGACTTTTTGAAAATCCAAATGAAGGCTCATCTAGAAGCACAAGGAGAAGAAGTTTGGGAGGCTGTCCTACAAGGTCCTCATGTTCCTACAACGGTCGTTAATGGTGTTGGATCGGAGAAACCTAAAGCGTCATGGGATGATAATGATAGAAAAAGGGTTCTTGCTGACAAAAAGGCGATCAGTCTTCTTCATGGTGCTCTTAGTATGGATGAATTCTTCCGAGTATCAACATGTACAACATCAAAAGAAATTTGGGATACTCTTGTAGAAACTCATGAAGGTACCGCTGAAGTTAAAAGATCAAGATTGAATACTTTAAGCCAAGAGTACGAACTGTTTAGAATGAAGCCCGAAGAAACTATTCTCGATTTGCAAAAACGATTCGTACAGTTGACAAATCACTTGAAGGCACTTGGTAAGACTCTTACTACCGAAGAACTTAATCTTAAAGTGCTCAGATCTTTGACAAGGGAGTGGCAACCAAAAGTGACGGCGATATCCGAAAAGAAGAATTTATCAAAACTTACTTCCGCAACACTATTTGGAAAACTTCAAGAATATGAGACAGAACTTGGAAGATTGGAAAAGCATGAGAACTTAGAGAAGAAATCCAAAGGCATTGCATTAAAAGTAGATTCAATAGAAAGCAAAATGAAAGATGCATCGGATGAAGATGAAAACTTCTTGCTTCTTGTAAAAAGGTTAGGCAAATTTTTTGGTAATAAAAATAATATTGATAATACTAACTATGTCAAAAGAAAGAAATTCTCAAAGCATAAAGATAAAGAAGCATCCACTTCATCACAAGAAGTTACATGCTATGAATGTGGGAAACAAGGACACATAAAGCCGGAATGTCCAAAGCTTTCGAAGAAGAATGGATTCAAAGGCAAAAGGGAGTTCAAAAATAAAAAGGCCTACATAGCATGGGAAGATAATGAAGTAAGTTCCTCATCGGACTCCGATAGTGACGAAAGTGCAAACCTAGCACTAATGGCATCACACCACTCCGACGATGAAGAAGGCGAGGTTAGTTATGATGATTCTCTTTTTGATAATGGTGCGCAAGGTGCAATAGAAGAATTATTAAAAGAATGCAAAATTCTCTATAAAACTATCTCATCTCCAAAGAAAATAATATCATCGTTAGAAGAGAAGGTTAAGATAATTGAAGTAGAACATAAAGATGACAAAGAAAAAATGATTAGTGTTCAAGAAGATAATGTTGCATGCAAGAATTGTGAATCACTTTCCTTCCAAATTGTCCAATTAAAACGTGTTTTAGAAAAATATGAAAAAGGGCAAATTGGATTGGAAAATGTTCTTAGCACACAAAGATACTCCAATGATAAGAGCGGACTTGGTTTCTCTAAATTTGATAAACCAACATCCAACAAGACTATCTTTGTCAAGGCTAGTAACCAACCAATTCAAGAGAAAGTGATCAAGCCTAAAGTAATGCAACATTATCCTAAAAGGAAGAACTTTGTTAAGAAGAAATCTTATCCTCCTAGATATAGAAGTAACTTTGAACCTACTTGTTTTTATTGTGGTATTATTGGTCACACACCCAATGCTTGTTATGTAAGGAACTTTAGTGTTCCTAGTGGACATTATGTATGGGTGAAGAAAGGAACTAACTATGATGGACCCAAAGCCATTTGGGTACCTAACAAAACTTAATTTGTTTTGTAGGTATGCTTGAAGACCACTTCAAACCTATGGTATCTAGATAGTGGTTGTTCAAAGCATATGACGGGTGACTTAAACCAATTTTCAGATCTAAGGTTAAAGGCCAAGGGCTTTGTCACTTATGGAGACAACAATAAGGGAAGAATTCTTGGCAAAGGCAAAGTTGGTGCACCACCTTTCACATCCATTGAAGATGTTCTTTATGTTGAAGGACTAAAGCATAGTCTTCTAAGCATTAGCCAACTTTGTGACAAAGGCTTCAGGATCAAATTCACTAAGGAGGAATGCTTGATCATCGATGAAGTCACCAATGAGGTAAAACTCAAAGGTACAAGAATTAATAACATTTTTATGATTTCTTTAAATGATTTATCTTTGAAAGTAAAATGTCTTTTGGTAAACAATAATGAATCATGGTTATGGCATAAGAGAGCAGCCCATATTCATATGGATCATTTAAATAAGTTAACCAAACATGATCTTGTTATTGGCTTACCTAAGATAAAGTTTGTCAAAGATAAACTATGTGATGCTTGTCAAAAGGGAAAGCAAACCAAATCATCTTTCAAACCAAAGAATGTGGTGACTACAACAAGACCACTTCAATTGTTGCATATGGATCTATTTGGTCCATCAAGGACAAGAAGCTTCGGAGGTAATGTATACGCTTTAGTTATTGTTGATGATTATTCTAGATATTCTTGGACTTTGTTTCTTGTGCAGAAAAGTGATGCTTTTAGAGCCTTTAAGAAGTATGCAAAACAAATCCAAAATGAAAAATCATTAAAGATTGTATCCATAAGAAGTGATCATGGTGGAGAGTTTCAAAATGCATCGTTTGAAGAATTTTGTGAAGAACATGGTATCTCTCATAATTTTTCAGCACCAAGAACTCCACAACAAAATGGAGTAGTTGAAAGGAAAAATAGGTTTCTAGTGGAACTTGCAAGAACAATGCTTAGTGATGCAAATCTTCCTAAATATTTTTGGGCGGATGCGGTTAGTACGGCATGTTATGTTGGAAATCGAGTAATTATTAGACCTATCTTAAAGAAGACTCCATATGAACTCTTTAAAGGAAGAAAGCCAAACATTGCTCACTTTCACATTTTTGGATGCAAGTGCTTTGTTCTCAACAATGACAAAGACAATCTTGGTAAGTTTGATGAGAAATCCGACGAAGGTATATTTCTTGGTTATTCTCTTTCTAGTAAAGCATATAGAATTTATAATAAAAGAACTTTAACTATTGAAGAATCTATGCATGTATCGTTTGATGAGACTAACACTTCCAAAGAGGAAATAGTTGTTTGTGATGATGATGATCCTTTAGATTTACCCCCGGAAGAACCTTCAAATGATACAATTGTGAAGGCACCGGAAGAACTTTCAAATGATACAATTGTGAAGGTACCGGAAGTACAACAAGAAAGTGTTCAACAAGAAAGTGTACAACAAGAATCAAACACCAATGATCTACCAAAAGAATGGAGAATTCATAGAGATCATCCTATTGATAAAGTTATTGGTGATATTAGTCAAGGAGTTGCAACAAGATTAAATCTCAAAGATGCTTGCTTACACATGGCTTTTGTTTCTCAAATTGAACCTTCCAAAGTTGATGAAGCCTTAGGAGACGATCAATGGATAAATGCAATGCAAGAAGAATTAAATCAATTCGAGAGAAATCAAGTTTGGGAACTTGTTCCTAGACCAAGTAATAAACACATCATAGGTACTCGATGGGTGTTTAAGAACAAACTTGATGAGAATGGTATAATTGTTCGAAACAAAGCAAGATTGGTGGCCCAAGGTTACAATCAAGAAGAAGGAATCGACTTTGAAGAAACATTTGCTCCGGTTGCAAGGTTAGAAGCTATTCGTCTTTTACTTGCTTATGCATGTTCATTAAATTTTCAGCTTTATCAAATGGACGTCAAGAGCGCATTCTTGAATGGCTACATCAATGAAGAAGTCTATGTCAAACAACCCCCGGGATTTGAAGACTTCAAGAATCCTACACATGTCTTTAAGTTGAGAAAGGCTCTTTATGGCTTAAAGCAAGCACCAAGAGCATGGTATGATAGACTTAGCAATTTTTTGTGTGAAAAGGGTTTCGAAAAGGGTAAGGTTGATAAAACTTTGTTCATTAAGAAAATCAAAAGTAACACTTTATTGGTTCAAGTCTATGTTGATGATATCATTTTTGGATCGACTAACAAAGAAATGTGTGAGGAATTCTCATTGATGATGCAAGGAGAATTCGAGATGTCTATGATGGAAAAGATGAACTACTTTCTTGGACTACAAATTAAGCAACTCAAAGATGGAATCTTTATCAATCAATCCAAATATTGTAAAGAATTATTGAAGAAGTTTGATATGGATAACTGTAAAGCAATGAATACTCCAATGGGCTCCGGTACATATGTTGATCAAGATGAATCCGGTACTCCAATTGATATTACTAAGTATCGAGGTATGATTGGTTCTTTATTATATTTGACGGCAAGCCGTCCTGACATAATGTTTAGTGTTTGTCTTTGTGCTCGCTTCCAAGCAAATCCAAAGGAATCACATCTTATGGCGGTTAAAAGGATCATGAAGTATCTCAAAGGAACAACCAATGTTGGCTTATGGTATCCAAGAGGTAGTGTTTGCAATTTAATTGGTTATTCTGACGCGGATTATGCAGGATGTAAAACTGATCGTAAAAGCACAAGTGGTACTTGTCACATTCTTGGAAATGCATTAGTATCATGGGCTTGTAAAAAGCAAGCATGTGTTGCTCTTAGTACGGCCGAAGCAGAATACATAGCAGCGGGTAGTTGTTGTGCACAAATTCTTTGGCTTAAGCAACAACTTCGTGACTACGGACTTGATCTCGGATGTATTCCTCTTCGATGCGACAATACAAGTGCTATAAATATTACAAAGAATCCGGTCATGCATTCAAGAACCAAACACATAGACATTCGACATCATTTTCTTCGCGATCATGTGCTTAAAGGAGATGTTGAAGTCACTTTTGTAGATACTCATAATCAACTTGCGGATATCTTCACCAAGCCTCTCCCAAAAGAATCGTTTTACAAAATTAGACGAGAGCTTGGAATTTTAGACGAAGGTGATGTTTAAAATTTATTCGTCATTTTCATACATCAAAGGTACACGTTTCTAAAATTTTTAAGTTAAAAGTGCTTTATAAATGTTCATTCATTATGACTTGGTAATTATGTATGATATGTATGCTTTATATTTCATAAAATTAAAGTTTTTGGAAATTTTTAGTCCAGGAACCGGTTCCCATGTGGGACGAACCGGTTCCCCATAGTAATTTCCAGAAGCGTTGTTTTCTGTGTTCTTCAGGAACCGGTTCCCATGTAGGGACGAACCGGTTCCCACGTACTTTTTCCAGATTTTCGTTTTCCTCTTTAGGCTGTAACGTATACTTTTCTTTATTTAATATTTTAAATTTTATTGTTATATCTCTTAAATGCTACTTATCTCTTAAAATACACTTTCACTCATTCACATTCACTCATTTACTCTCATTCAACATTCATCTTCATCTTCTCCAAAACCTTCCACCTCCATTGTCAACCAAATTAAAAGCTCCACTATCTCACCATAACTCTCAAAATTAAAACACCCACTACCTCAAAACTCTATATAATCCTCCATTCTTACACATATCTCACTCAAATTCTCCTCCACTCACCAAATCCGAAAATCCCAACTTAAACCCTAACTCTCAACTTCTTTCAACAATGGCACCCAAAGTTTCAAGAAGTGCAAAGGGAAAGAATAAGATTGGAGAGACAAGTGAAGAACCTCAAGAGACTCAACCAACGGTCAAAAGTCGGAGACTCACATTCAACATTCGGAGTCGAAAACTCCTTGCGGCAAAATACGGTAAACTCCCCGATTTCCCTAATCACAGCTTCAATTTTCCGGGTAGACTAGCTAATGCAGGGGTCGCTAATTTTGTGCTTGACCATGGTGATTATTATCCGGATTTGGTTAGAGAGTTTTATCATAATCTTAGGATAGTGACCGATGAATTTGATGATTTCACATTATTGTCAAAAGTTTCAAATAAAGATATATGCTTAGATGTTGAGGAATTTGGAAGAGTGTTAGGAATTCCATCTGAAGGTTTAGTGCTCCTTCAAGGTAACATTCCGGAGGATTGGCAACCGTATAGTAAGATTGATGTTTTTGTGGATATGTGCCGACCAACTCAACGCGACACAGTTCGCCAACAGCTTGCTATCAAGTTTAACATGTTCGGTTCAAGCTTATCGGTGAGTGATAGGATGCTCCATCTTATCATTGCTTATGTTTTATTTCCAAAGAATTCTAACCATTCCAGGGTCAATGAGTTCGAGTTTATGGTTTTGCTTGCTCTAAGGCGTGGCATTGAAGTCAATTGGGCGCTTTCAATTATGCACCACATGCAGCTTATGGCTTCCCTTAAAGGAGGCTTACCTTATGCAAGGGCCATCTCTCATATTGTTCGGAATGCTGGTGTTCTCCTCCAAAGGGAACCAAAGAAAAATATGGATGAACAAGAGTGTGCTATCACCACCGCTACCGCTCTTAAAAATACAGGAATTGTTACGGATCGTGAAGGTAGATTTTTCTACAAAGTTGACTTCGAACCGGCCGTGCCACAAATCCCTCAACCTCCCGAAGGTGGATACACAATGGATATGATGTTTGCCAAGCTTTGTTCTATTCAAACATCTATTGATAACAACAAGCGGGAGAATAACTATGAGCATAACCTTATCAGAAGACAAATGCGGGAAATTCAACGGACTCAAAGGCGTATCTTGGCTCATTATGAGGGAGAGGAAGGAAGTGAAGAAGAAGATGAACAAGAGGATGATGATGAAGAACAAATGGATGAAAGTGACTAAATTATGTGCTTTACATTTCTATGTTATGTTTTCTTTCTACTATTAGTTTTTATTTATGTTTTCTAGACATTGTTCCATTTATGTTTCGTGATGTTTAGGACTATTTGTGTTTGTGTTGTAATCGTAAAAAACTACGTTTCGTATCGTTTAAATCATGTTATGTTTGTAGTATTTCATTTTGTGTTATCTTTGTGGTATTTCACATTGTGTTATATTTCATATATTTTTTCTCTTTTTCCCCATCCTTTTTGATAATAACAAAGGGGGAGAAGAATATGCATGTGTTTTTGTTGTTGTTTTGTTTCAAAGAAAAATGCAGGCCATTGTTAAAATTATCAAATGAAACTCATCACCATAAATCAAGGAATCATGGATTTAGGGGGAGTCTCTAACATAGGGGGAGCCTTGCATTGTTCAACATAATTTCAAAAGCACAAAACAACTTTTTCAAAACATTTTCAAGACTTGGTTGTCATCATCAAAAAGGGGGAGAATGTAAATGCAAGCTTCTCAAGCATAGTGTGTTTTGATGAAGACAATATGGACATCAAGCTTTTATAAAGGATGTGCAAAAAGAATTTCAAGTATCAAGCAAAAATACATCATTTCAAAGTCTTGAAGAAATTGTGAAGATTCAAGAATCAAGCTAAAATATCAAAGGTATAAACAATACTCACTTTGACATATAATTGTTCACAAATATATTTCCATGCATATCATAAACATACTACAAAGTGTCATCCTTCAAAAGTTCATTTAAAACCTTTTTCATAGTTAAAATTCAAAATAAAGGTTTTAGGAACCGGGTTGTCCCTATGGGGGAACCGGTTCCCAGCATTCTAAGTTTTCAGTTCTCTGTGTTTTACTATGGGGAACCGGGTTGTCCCTAGGTGGGAACCGGTTCCTCAGTTCAAAATTTGAAATTTCTGCTGTAACGTTCAGCAGGAACCGGGTTGTCCCAGGTAGGAACCGGTTCCTACTGAACCAGTGTGTTTTTTCATTGCATGATCTTATTCAAACGAATCCATTTTCTTACCACTTGATCATTGCATTGTTTCATGGAAAAATAACCATTCAAAGAGGTGTTTGACACATTATAAATACTACATATTTCAGAATCATTATTCACCTTCTTCATTTACAATTCATACTCATAAATTTCATTATTTTCAAGTGTCCACAAACCAGAATTTTTATATGAAACTTTCTACACACATTTTCATTGAGAATTCATTTAAAGTTTCATGCATACATTGTGAACACTTATATTCATTTTGAGAATTGTTTATTTGAAGAAGAAGATCAATACAAGATTGATAGTGCTATACAAACTTCATCTAAATCTCTTGTAAAAATTCAAAGAAAATTATCTCCTTACTATCCAGGATTGTTGGAAGTAAGTGGTGTGTTTGAAGAGGATTGTTCTTCATTCACATTAGTGTTGATTGATCTTAAAGGTGTTAAGAACCTTTGATCACCCTATAGGTTAGATAGTAGGCATAGGCTTGTACAATAATTATAACTATAGTGAAATCTCTTTCGTGTTTGAAAGGGGACTGGAGTACTCTCGGATTGTGAGGGGAACCAGTATATATCGTTGCGTACTTTACTTTTCCGCACTTTATCGCTTTCATCACCATTACCAAAGAAAAGAAAAGAACCTTACAAAAACCTTCAAACACTTAACCAAAAATTATTAGAAGTATTCTCATAAAACCGATTAAATTTTTTGAAAACCTAATTCACCCCCCCTCTTAGGCGCACTCTTATACTTACATGAAGTTTCTGAGATCCCTGATCCAGAATATGCTGAAGATGCCTCTGAGTCAGACTCAGATGTTGAGATGGAAGATGCTGAGAATCATCCTTCTGGGAAAAGTCATGTTCAGGAAACTAATGAAGATGTTCTCACATTGGATGATGCTGCTGGTAATGCTATCCCTCTGAATGATAGTTGTGCATCTTCTTCTGCTGAACCCTCCGTTCTGGTGAACGCTATCAAGGCTCTTCAACAGAATCAAGATGTTCTAGCTTCTCGCTTGGATAAGCATGATGAAGCACATGAGGAGTTCAGAACCTTCATGAAGAAACAGACTGAAAGCACCGCTAGGATTCACGACCTTCTGGCCAAGATAGTTTCCAAACTAGGCTAGTCGTAGTCTTTTGGTCTTAGTTGTCTCTTTGTTCTTGCATTTGTTTTCTCTGCATCTCCTTCTGTATCTTCTGATAATTTTCTGATGAAATCAATGAATATTATCTTCTTCTCTCATATTGTTTGTTTTTCATCTAAATCTTTTATGCTTTTTGATGTTATGACAAAAAGGGGGAGAAAATGTGATAAATGACTCGATTAATTATATCAGTTGCTGGGAGTAAGTCTCCACATTTCTAACAGAATTTGCAAGTTCTATGTCCTTGAGATTTTTGCAGGATTGAAGACATTCTGAAAAAGCTCAACATGAGAAGCAAAGACATGGGGAAAAGCAATTCTATATAGAAACATGCTCATGGAATTTGAAGCAAGCTTAGCGCTGTGAAGCTTCAAGATCAGAAGCAAGAAGGAAGGATGTTTTGATATTCTCGTGGCAGAATATGCTCTAACACATTCTTATCCCTTATATGATCTGATGCATTTTATGTGTTCTGACACATACTATATGCTCTGATACATATCTTATGTTCTGATTCATTCATGCTCTGACTTTTGTCGTTTAGTTTGTACTGAAACATTTCAGGATATAGAGATGCTCTGATGATGCTCTGGTACATTCAACAATGTTCTGATACAATCTAGCATGCAATGATTCAAGAAGAAATTCAAAGCTCTGAAGCTGTCCTATGGAAGCAAGAAGTAGAAGCTCTGAATGTTCTGAAGTTCTAGGCATATGTGAACGTCTCAACTGAAATGGAAAATACTCAGGGAAGTCTTTTATTCATAAACTTCTTCCAGTATTTATTTCAGGGGGAGATTATTCATCTCAGGGGGAGATTGTCAATCTCAGGGGGAGACATATTCACACACTATGTTTATATGCTTATGCTATAACTGTGTAATTGTCTGTAGCCGTCTGATATTCTGATTGCAAATTCATATCATTTATATATATTTTTGTCATCATCAAAAAGGGGGAGATTGTTAGAACAAGAATTGTTCTTAGTTTTGATGATAACAATGTATATGAATTTTGCTTGAGATAATGTGGTACTCTAATCCTATGCAATTTCCATTTCAGGAAATATATAAAGAGTATGCACAAAATCAGCGCAAGAAGCACTGACTCAGAAGGTTCAGCATGCAACATCAGAACATGCTCTGGCAAGACATCAGAAGATGGTCAAGCAGAATCAGAACATGGTCTATTGAAGCATCAGAAGAACTTGAGATCAGAAGCAGAAGCACTGAAGTTCTCATGGTATCACGCTAGAAGCACTTCAAGGTCAGAAGACAAGAAGATGCTCTGCACCAAGCTGCTATGACTCTGATATATTCAAATGTTGTATCTACAAAGATCAGATCAGAAGAAAGTACAAGATGGCAGGCTACGCTGACTGACAAAAGGAACGTTAGAAGCTATTAAAGGCAAAGTCAATTAAAGCAGGAAAAGCAAGGCTCGAGGTAGTTGACAAAAGAGTGAAACATTAAATGCACTGTTGTACGGATCACGCAACGCATTAAATGCTCCCAACGGTCATCTTCTCAAACGCCTATAAATAGAAGTTCTGATGAGAAGCTGAAGACAACAATTTGCGCAAACATACAGAAACGCTGTCAAATTCAAAAGCTCTCAAACTTCATCTTCAAACTCACTTCATTACTGTTGTAATATCTTAGTGAGATTAAGCTTAAACTTTAAGAGAAATATCACAGTTGTGATTATAGCTTTTTAAGAAGCATTGTATAACTCTTGTAAGAATTTGTTTACATTCATTTGTAAAGAACTAGAGGAGATCAAGTTGTGATCGGATTCTCTAGAAAGTCTTAGAGGGTATCTAAGCATTGCGTTCCTAGAGTGATCAGGTTGTGATCAGAATACTCTAGAAGACTTAGAGGGTATCTAAGTGGAAAACCATTGTAATCTTGTGTTATTAATGGATTAAATCCTCGGGTGAGGTAAATCACTCTAAGGGGGTGGACTGGAGTAGTTCCTCATTTGCTGCCTTGTTTAAAAAGTTAGAAGTTAATCTCCCCTTTTTTGAAGCACTTGAGCACATTCCGTTGTATTAGAAATTTACGAAGGAGGTGATTGCTAAAAAGAGACCCGTGGGAGGAGAACCATAAATTGCAACTGAAAAGTGTGGTATAGTCTCGCCAGCAAGGAAGATCCCCATCAAGAAGAAAGATCCTGGAGCAGTGGCGATACCATGCACCATCAAGAACAGAATGTTTAAAAAGGTACTCATTGATTCTGGTGCTAGTGTGAGTTTAATGCCACTATCTATCTTCAAAAATCTTGAATTAGGAAAGATAAGCGAAAGTGAGACAAAATTAAAGTTCGCTGATCACACCATCAAGAAATCATATGGGGTAGCTGAAGATGTACTGGTGGAGGTTGATAAGTTTGTATTCCCTGTTGACTTCCACATCATGGACATTCCTGAAGATGAAGAAACTCCTATCCTTCTTGGGAGACCCTTTTTGTTAACAAGTCGTTGCAACTTTGACATTGAGAACGGAACACTAACAGTGAAATCATTTGATGAAGAAGTGACCTTGAAGATGTTAGAAGTCAAGAAACAAAGTGCAGGTGTACATGATCAAGCTTCTGTTGGTATGATCGAAAGTGGGGGAGAAGACAAAAGTCCTAAAATCTCCAAGAAAAAGTTTCAAGCATAGCCTCTCGGGTGGAACCAACTTATGTAGCTGTCAAAAGTCCTAAGAAGGCGAAGGAAGTCAAGAAGAAGAATGTGGGAAGTAAATTTAAGAGAAAGGTTATCCATGCTTTTCATCTTCATGAGTTCGTGGTTGCGGAAGTGACAAGCAACAAGGTTTGGAAAAGGAAATACCCTCCATAATAAAGGGTAATGGACCGTCGAGCCATGCGACGTTAAACGAATCGCTTCCTGGGAGGCAACCCACGGTTTTAATAATTAATTTCTCTGTTTGTTTGTTTTATTTTCAGGAAATAAAAGAGGACATCTCTAGTGAAAGCTCGGAAGTGATCATTGGAGTGCAATACCCTCTGTGAGTCACCTCTCTCGAGCTCGTTCTGAAACATTGAGGCCAATGTTTAGTTCAAGTTTGGGGGAGGCTCTTCTCTTTGCATTTTATATTTTTATCTTACTGGTATGATGTGAAACCATTAAGTGAATTCTTCCCAAATTTTGACCGAAATTTTAATTTTTGTTGAAGAGTTTTGATCTTAAAGAGCGATCTGGAATAGTATATAGAGATGAAGGGGGGATTTTTTGAGGACAGGAAGTTCGGAATAATGTGACAAGAAGAGGTTTATTTAAACACCCTTAGTTCCCTAAAATAAATACGAGTCTAACGTGTAGATTTGCACCATAGTACTTGTCTCCTGAGAAGTACTCCTCGAGTAGTTTATTGATACAGTCTGGCATAATTCAGATTCACATGCATGATGACTGGTTGAGAAAAAAGAGATATAAAGTTGGCACCAAATGATGAAAAGGCGGTAAAAGCAAATCGGCTCGCTAAGTTGGGTAACCCTCACCCGGTTATTCAGCCCAAAGGAGATTGATCCCCAAACGTCATCCAAAAGGACAATATATAACTGCAAAGTTTGAAAATTTCATCGGTAATTGAAAGTAGCAAATGCTGCTGGTTTGGTGCCAGAAAAAGAAAATAAAAAGCCTTGATTCGTCTCATGCATGTGATGATTATTATAAGAAATGCAGTGCCTTAATATGATTGTCCCAATGAAAGAGGAGGAAAATCGAAAAGAGACTTAAGTGCAAAGCATAGTTGGAGAGGTATCCGAAAGGGGAGCTTAAGGTTTAATGTTGTAGCAGAAACTCGTAGCGTCATGTGAATGTCGGACCAACTGTTTCTTGATCAATACAAACAGATATCTCACGTATGAACACCAGTGTGCTCTGAAGGTCATTACCTCTTGTAATTGTCGCTTGAGGTCAAGCAACGGTTTAAGTTTGGGGGAGTTTGATCAGTGGTTTTCACACATATATTTACCGTTGTTTTTAAGTATCTTTAAGTTATGTTAGTTAGTGTTTTATTTCATTATTCGTCATTTTATGCTTTGGTTGTATGTTTTAATGTTTTCAGACTCATATGGAGAAACAGGAGTAAATCAGTGCAAAACTCGGAGTTTCGAAGGAAGTTCAGAAGCATGTTTCATGAGGCCTGACACGGGTGGCCGTGTTGCTCAACACGGGCCGTGTCAGGAGGAGAGCTGGGAGCGAAGCATGGAAAGAATGAAAAACAGTGGTGCAACACGGGTACCCGTGTTGCTCAACACGACCCGTGTTGCTAAGCCTGGGACTTAGAACATAAAAAATAAATGACAGAGGGCCAGCATGGGTGCCCGTGTTGCTCAACACGACCCGTGTTGGGTGATGACGCTGATTTCAGTGATTTTTCCTATTTTGTTTAGCGGTTAGCCTGTAAGGGTGTTTTTGGGATTTCCAACCAACTTAAGTGAGACTGCACTACTTAGGAGGGTTTTCAAGATGAATGAGGGATCTTTTTTCCACACGAAGAATTGGAGTATTGAAAGAAGAAGCCTATGCAATTGGAGAAGAACAGAGAACACTCATGAGCGGAAGCCATTGAAGATCAAAGTTCATCATCTCTATTGTAATGTCTTTATTTGATATCTATGTAATTTCTTTGGATGATATGAGTAGCTAAACCCCCCAATGCTAGGGGGTGTCCCTGATTAACATTTGTGATGATTTTGAATTCCGAATTTCAATAACATATTTCTCTTTCACGTTCAATTTAATGGTATAAGGTTTTTACGCTTTCCTCGTCGGAGCAACTGGATTGATTTATGACTGACAATTAGGATTGACCTCCATTGTTAGGGTTTTTATACCACTATACTATAGTAGATATCACCTAGGACTAGGGATACCCTATAGTAACCGGAACATTCTTGATAATAATAATGCTTGAATTCATCACTAATATCAAAGGACTTTGGGATTAGGATTGAATGTTCAAAGGTTTTCCCACTAAGGACTTAGGAGCAAACACCCTTAAGAACTGGTAATTGATAAGTTGAATTTTGTTATGAAACAAGGGTTCAGAATTGGTACATGTTAATGCACACACCTACCCTGGCAGATTACTCATATTTGGCCAAATACTTCTTTTACTTTTATTTGCAATTATAATTTCCAAACCAAAAACCCCAAGGCTTTTTGTTTAATTGAATTCCTACTAACTCTATAATATCACACAGTCCTTGAGATCGATATTCGGGGAAATTTCCCTTTAGTACTACAGAGGCAAAATAGTACACTTGCTATTTTACCGATCAACCTCCTTTTTCTAGCACACAAGCACGCAACAAATCCTCTGACGATTGAATCGTCCTCTCAGTCTGTCCATCAGTCTGCGGATGATAAGCAGAACTCAATCTCAACTTAGTGCCCATAGCCTTCTGCAAACCTTCCTAGAACTTAGACGTAAATCTCGGATCTCTTTCAGACACGATACTTGAAGGAATACCATGTAGACTAACTATCTTCTCAATATATAACTGAGCCAGCTTCTCCATCGAATAATTCATTCTTACTAGTATAAAATGTGAAGACTTCGTCAACCTGTCCATAACAACCCAGATAGCTTCACAATTCTTAACAGTTCTCGGCAAACCAGAAATAAAATCCATTGATATGCTATTCCACTTCCACTCAGGAATAAACAGTTGTCGCACGCTCGCGAAAAATGAACAGAGTCGCCACCAATATATTTATCCCATAAGGGAAAGGAATATCAGAAAACCTAACAAAGGAAGGAACAGGGTCTTGCGACCAGAGAATCAAGGTACGGGAGTCGGTTACGCAAGGGGAAGGTGCTAGCACCCCTCACGCCCATCGTACTCGATGGTATCCACCTATGTTTGTTCTATTCTAAGGGTGTATAAATCTAAAGCTTAATTACTAAGGGAATGCATGCAAATGAAAGAAAATAAACACGGGGAAAATAAGGTTTTTAAATAGTTGTGCTCGTTCAAGCCCCGCGACTTGATGCCTACGTATCCCTTTCGGGAATCAGAGCGCCGTAGTTCGGCTCTTTAGTTTTTGTTTGTTTTTGTGTTTTTTAGTTGAACAGTTACATTCGCACTCCGCTGCTCGACCTCTGGAGTCTTAAGCTGGGAATGGAGCGGAAATAACGTGTCCGATTAAAGAATGCCCTGAAGGCAAGAGAAAGAATGCCCTGAAGGCAAGAGAAAGAATGCCTCGGAGGCAAGAGAGAAAAAGAGATTGGTTTGTGTTTTTTAGGTGTAATTCCATGATGGACGAAAACCTACTACAAGGCATCGCATCACTTCCTCACTTTGATTAGCTCTGAGCCTTTATTAGATATTTTGAAATGTTTTTGGTTAGGTGTCTTTTAAGGGAAATTAATTTGTGACTTAGATCATACCAAAAAGAGTTTTGTTTTGCATATTTAGAGAAAGCACATCGAGGCCTACGCCACAATCGTTTCTCTAAATAACGGTTAAGAAATACATCGAGGTTTCACACCTCAATCATTTCTTCTCCGCTAAGTAAAGGAGATACAAAAAGGGGTTCTTTTGTGAATATTTAGAGAATGCACATCGAGGCCTACACCACGATCGTTTCTCTAAACAACGGTTAAGAAATACATCGAGGCTTCACACCTCAATCATTTCTTCTCCGCTAAGTAGGAAAGAACATACATCAAGGCCTACGCCTCAATCATTTCTTTCTTACTATGAAATATAGTAACGGTATGATCTTCATCGATATTTATTAAGTATTTTAAAAGTTGAAAAGGAAAAGAAGGAAAACTAGCCTAAAATGAGGGAAATTTCTACCTAATGTTATCATGGTTTCTACCTAAAGTTAGGATAAAGGAACATGAAAGTAAAGTCACGATTATAAGTCATAAGATTGAGTAAGGATACATTGGCACAAAATTATACACAAGCATGAAGTAGAAAGTCAAAAATATAGTACAAAATGAAATAAAATACTACTATTTTTTATATTGATTTTTATGGGAGAAATTGAATTACAAGTAAAAGACTAAAAGCAAATAGCCTAAAACTAATGTTTTTGTGATTATTTTTATATGTCAAAAATCATGTATTAGAGGTCTAACATGATAGCGAAGATTAGTGATTTTATTACTAAAAAAAATGGTAAGAAACCCTAATTAAACTCTAAATTGTTAATTAATTAAGAGGAACCAGGGGGATGCAAACTGAAAGTGAGATGGTGAATAGCACAATGCCGAGCCCAAGGGTGTTGGCCCAACAAGATCTTTTTGTTACAGATTTCTTGTGTCCAAAAACAAATGTGGTATGATGGGCCAATGGGGGTGAAGAGCAATTCGTGGCCCAGGGATAATTGATTATAGTCCAATTCACATATTTGATACATGATAATTCCCAATCAACAACAATTAATCAGACTTTAATGATTCCATTGTTCCCTAAACTTACGGTTAATCTTAATTCAATTCACATTTAAACTATAGACTAAAATAAATAAATAAAAATTAAATAGAAAGGGGGAAGAATTAGGGTTACTTGTGACATTGAGCTTTTGAAGAACAACATGCTCCCTCTCTCTCACGAAGGCGGCGGTGGAGACCAACCTTCTCCGGCGAAATCAAACTTGTCCACCACCGTGAACACCATCATCTCGCTTCCAATCTCATCTCTCTCATATCACCTTGGTTCAGATCGCTTCCGATAATCTCTCCGTTCATCCCTCACTCAACAGCGTAGAACAGAGTACTGATTGCTCACACAGGCTGACGACAAGAGGAGAAGATTTGCTTATTCGTCGGAGTCACTCCGACGGCGCTTCAGGTATGATGACGACGAACAGGGATCCATGGTTCTTGGTTCAGGTATGCGGGTATCATCCTCTTCCACTCTGAATCTATTCTTCTTTTCTGAACAATGATCAAACCCGTGCGATACAATTAGTGTTGCGTGTTGAATTGGTTCGCAGTGGGAGATTGTTGTTGCGATGTGCAAATTGGAGGAGGATTGATGATGTTGAATGTGGAGATTGAAGAAAGATGTCGAATTTGTCGAATTCAGATGAATGTGAAGATGAGGATAAGTGAATTGGAGGTTGAAGAATGATGATTGAATGAAGATGGTGAGGATGGAAGTGAATGGTTCAAGAGTGAAGGTGAGAATGGTGGAAAGTGAGAAGTGAATAGAAGAGTGGCTGAGAAGTGAAGAATCAAGGGGAGAAGAGAGTGATGACTGAAGAAATTGGAAGATAGAAATGGTGGAGGAGAAGGGTGATTGAATGGCTGAAGAATGATGGATATCTTGCAGAGTGTGAGAGATGAAGGTAGTGATTCGTGGAGAATTGTGGTGAGTGAAGAAAAGTGAAAGAAGAACCATTGATGAATGGAGTCAGCCCTGATTTATAGCAATTGCAGGTAAATTCCCAAACTCTCATTTTTTTTCCTGTTATATTCTGTTTCAATTCGGTTAGGCGGTTATAGAATCGGTTAGGGGTAGTTAGGAATTGAGACAAGTTAGTTATAAATGCTGTTAAGTTAGAAACAGTTGTGAATCTGTTAGTTATAGGTTAGTTAAGAGGTAGTTATCTGTTAAAAACTGTTGGGGTTGGCTTAGAAATTCTGTTAGCTGTTAACTAATTGAATGAAGGTAGTTATGTGGTTACAAAAATTGGTTAATAGGTTTTGACAGTTAGGATATTGATGTGATTAGTTGTTGTATGGTTGTATATGTGACTGGTGTGTGAGGTTTATGCAGGGCTGAATGGCTTGGGAAGATTCTTTGGTGCAACTCGCTTTTGGTTGAATGAAGGCAGGATTTTTATTGGTTTCCTAGCAAGGTTGCAAAGCTGGCCCGAGAGAAAAAACTGAAGATGGATTGATTGTTGTTGAACAATACAAGGCTAGGCAGTCAACACGATGAGGGTCAGAGTCAAGGCTTATTGGTTTAATGGGTTTTGGTCAGCTGGTTGACCATAAAGTCAACTGTTACCAAATGTCGATTTTTTTTATTTTATTTCAAATGTAATGTATTGTAAAGCACTTTTGCTTTTCCCTTTTTTTTGTAATGAACTTGAATGTGTTGTCTTTGTATCTTGAACTTTAAATTGTAAGAAACTCTATAAATTGAATCTTCCCAATATAACAAGAGTCGAGTCTTAGTATCACGGCCAAACTCATGTCTTCAAATAATTAGAATCACGGGTTTGCTTGGACAAACCTTCACTCGTTTAGACTTGATAAAGTTACATGAATGAATACCTCAAGTCCAACTCTAACTCAATGGGATCTTAATTCCTCAAATCATGTTAACTTCTTTGACAAGCAACACACGATTGAAAGAATAGCGCTTATATTATCAATTCCATAGCAACACTTTGAAGGACCTTTGAAGATGAATTAGTCTCGAAGTATAGAAACAATGAAACTTTAATAATTTAAGATCTCTGATCCAATGCCAATGGTTGTTTAATGATGAATGATTTTATTGATGACCTATGTAAATGAATGAGATATGTAAGCCAATTAAGAATAATTAGATGGGCAAATTTTGGGGTGCAACAGCTGCCCCTATTTAATCATCTTAAACCTGAAGGTGAGATTGGCGTTAGCCTATCGAACATTCAAGGTAGAAGAAGATTAAATACCAAGTGAACCTGAAAATTTGCCTCATGAGATATGATCCACTAGGGAAGAAATGGTGTCAACTCCAATGAGGAAGATTGCGTCAACTCTGGATTGATCAAATTAACTCTGAGTTAGAAATGAAATAAACATCAACTCTGGGTTGAAAAAGAAAAGTGGGTCAACTCTGGGTCGAAGAATAAAGGGAAGTCAACTCGGGGTTGAATAAGAAGTCAGCCTCAACTCTAGATTGAGAAAGAAAAGGGAAATCAGTATTAGTGGGACAAGATATAGGCATCAACTCTGGGTTGAGAAAGAAAGAAAGAAAATCAACTCTGGGTTGAAAACAAGAGATAGACATCAACTCTGGGTTGAGAGAAGGAAGGATGAACAATTAGAAATAACCGTCAACTCTGGGTTGAGTGGGAAAGGAAATGAAATTCAATTCTGGATTGAACAAAGGATAACCGTCAACTCTGGGTTGAGTGGGAAAGGACAACAGATAACCGTCAACTCTGGGTGAGAGGGAAAAGGAATTAATTATGGATTGAGCAAGAGATAACCATCAACTCTGGGTTGAGTGGGAAAAGGGAAAAGATGACCGTCAACTCAGGGTTGAGTGGGAAAAAGGAGAAGTCAATTCTGGATTGAATAAAGGATAACCGTCAACTCTGGGTTGAGTGGGAGAGAAAGACAAGGATCAACTCTGGGTTGACTAAAAGATAACCGTCAACTCTGGGTTGAGTGGGAAAGAAAGACAAGGATCAACTCTGGGTTGAATAAAAGATCCGTCAACTCTGGGTTGAGTGGGAAAGAAAGACAAGGATCAACTCTGGGTTGAATAAAAGATAACCGTCAACTCTGGGTTGAGTGGGAAAGAAAGACAAGGATCAACTCTGGGTTGAATAAAAGATAACCGTCAACTCTGGGTTGAGTGGGAAAGAAAGACAAGAATCAACTCTGGGTTGAATAAAAGATAACCGTCAACTCTGGGTTGAGTGGGAAAAGAAAAGAGATAACCGTCAACTCTGGGTTGAGTGGGAAGAGATAATTAACTCGGGGTTAAAATATGGAGGGAAAATCAACTCTGGGTTGAACTCAAAAACATCAACTCTGGGTTGAAGAAAGATGAACAAGATTGACTTTAGGAGATGACACCACAATGGTAACTCTGAGTGATCTAGTGGACTATCAATTGAATGCTTGTAGGGACCTCATCTGATGAGTAACTTGGCTTATGCTTCATATGCAAATGTTTGATTTATTTTATGCATTTCTGGAGATGCAATGCGATGGATTCTATATGCAGTGTACTGATGGGTTGTTCAGGGTTTCTGCTTTGCATGGAATAGATTAGGCGGAGTTCTGAAACTCTGTTCGAGATTCAAGGTGGGGTGGATGCCCCTGTTTTATTGATGATTGGATCATGCGAGTGAAATGATAATGAAAATGCAATGATTATGCATGACGTATGTATGATTATGAATGGAATGATTGTTTCCATGATACTAGGAGCGAATGGAGTGTTCCTTGTAGGAAGGTCATTGCTCGAAGGATAAAACTTGTGGAGGTGAGGTGTTTAGCTTGACTCCTCGACACTTGTCTCGATATCTGACACTTGATTGAAGATGAAGAAATGAATTGCTACTAGCTTGCCCCAGCTTGTAGGATCTTCTTGAGATATGACTTTGATATGTCTGAATCATGGAGATTAGCAATGGTCTGCCCCAGTGTTGATAACAGAATGAATGCCCCAGATTGTAGGGAACTCTTCCACCAGATGGATGCTTCAGATATTTTCTCGGCGGATGACCAACCTTTACCTTTGTAAGATTACTCGATGGGACTTCAATGTTGAACTTTCCTTGGTATCAAGTACTTACTTTCAAGTTAGAGACAATTCTGTTTTGAAAAAGATAATGAGAATGCAATGCACATGTTAATCTCAAAGAAAAGTTTTATTTGTCAAAATGTTGTATTGATACTAACACAAATGACACAGCAACATTAGGAGTCAGTTTGACATGATTTTACAGTTTGTATGCTTTCGGAACGAACCCTACTTCAATTAGGACTTTTGAGGGTTGTAACGTGGCTGGGTTCACGGTTTGAGAAACAAAGGATAAAGGCTCAAATTCTACTTAACCCACCCCTCTTCGTGATGTCCTCCAGTCCTACGTTCAGCTAGTTCGACACGAGTATTCGCCTTTCAGGAAGGATTGTGATGGATGAGGATCCTTTATGGCTTTGATGGAGGTGGCAGTCACCCTTTGGTGCTTTCGTTGATGATTATAACAACTTGTCCCTTGGAGGATTTTTGTTTCTGTTCTTTTCTTTTGCTTTCCCTAACTTTTGCCTGGACAGAAAGTTTCTTTTGATTTTGGTTTTCGTTGTCCAGCGGGATATGCCCTAATTTTTGCCTAAGTCAATTTCTTCAAAGCTTTTCTTTTTTCTTTTGACTTAGCGGGCTATTGTTTCTTTTTCTTTTTATCATGATTCATAACTTTCTTTTCATTTTTTTTTTTGGTCTCGTTCGGGAACAAGTTGTATGACTTTTGTGATTGACTTGATGAAAAGGTTGTGACTGCCTTATTCTCAGTGAGTGAAAGACATCCATTGTGGATTGTGCTCTTCTTTTTTTTGTTGTGAGACATGAGATGTAATTGATCCTCTGATGGAATACCTGAAAGTTGAGCGCTCGGTCGCACTAACTGAAGACTACCCTGCCCCTGGTAAAGATTGAGGGTTTTGCATTTTTTGAAAAGAAACTACTACTCCATAGGCTCAAAGGGGTTTACGAAGGTTTCACTCCCTTATAACTCCGGTGTTTAGGAATTGAAACAATGCCTGTACATCCTCAGCAGGATCTTGTTCCAAAAGCATACAATTAGTGATTCATGTGTTTTTGATTTTTCATCATTCTCCTTTTTTAGTTGCTTAAGACAAATGAGTGAAGTATCAATGAACATAATGACAAAGATGAAATGATTTGAGAAAAACATGTATGTTACATTATTTTTATTTATTCAAACAGAATGAGTTTCTTACAATGAGAAGTACTTGATAACAACAAAAGTAATACAATTGAAAGTGCTTTGAAGTAATCTAGGCAATGGCAGGCTTGGCCTTATTTTGATGCAAATGAAATGTTTTCTGACAAACACAAAGTCTTTAGGCTCCAATGGTGGAAGGTACCCTCATGAGGAGGCACGATTCTCTGATAGTAGCTTGATCTTGTTTATAATCCCCCATGATTCTTTGTTCTGTGAGCTTTTGTCAGATATCGGTGTGGAGGAATCGTTTTGACTGATCTGATGGAGAGGAAGAGTGTAAGAGTCCTTGGTAACCATGGATGCAAATGCATGAATGCACAAATGTTAATGGAGATGCAAATGCAACATAAATCAGGATCAAGGATCAAGGCCTCTTGGACAACAACTTCTCATGGCCAATAAGATATGGTCGAATCCTCCAGATTCAGAGGTTCGACGTTGCTTTGATAAATAACTTGTGCATAAGTCAAAGATGGTCGAACCCTCCAGATTCAGAGGTTCGACGTTGATTCTGATAGATAACCTTTGCATAAGTCAAATAAGGTCGAATCCTCCAGATTCAGAGGTTCGACGTTGATTCTGATAGATAACTGATGTATAGCTTCTGTATAAGTCAAATGTTCCAAGATCAAAGGTTCGACGTTCTTTTGAGTACCAGGAGGGCCAATAGTCACCAACAGAACATGTACCTGTACCTGTTAAGAATATGATTCCCTCCCCACTCACGGGTGTAGTCTAGGTCAGGGTAGGTCAATATGGCAACCAGCGTTATCAGTTCTCCTGAGATACCACCATTGTTGCATCTACATGCCAACGATGATACCCCATTTGAACCTCGACTGGGCGTGGGTCTCATGATCGCACTAGACAAGACCTGACATCTCATCGGCGTCATGACTATCCACTCTATCCTAGGTATCCTATGTGTCACTCTGGCCTGGGTATTGGGCCTTTTACCTCATATAAGATCCCACCCAACCTGCAAACAGAGAAAATATGTGGCCCCCACGGGGACCCATAATATAGTCCAGAATGCGAGAAAATAAACATGATATGCGAGCGATAAATAGTCATGATATGCAAGGCATAAAGAAATAAAGCAATAAAGCAGTGAAGCAATAAAGCAATAAATCAATAAATGAACACCCAAAGAAAAGAAAACAAACACAAGCTAGGATCGACTAAGCTAGTCCCCAGCAGAGTCGCCAGCTGTCGCACGCTCGCGAAAAATGAACAGAGTCGCCACCAATATATTTATCCCATAAGGGAAAGGAATATCAGAAAACCTAACAAAGGAAGGAACAGGGTCTTGCGACCAGAGAATCAAGGTACGGGAGTCGGTTACGCAAGGGGAAGGTGCTAGCACCCCTCACGCCCATCGTACTCGATGGTATCCACCTATGTTTGTTCTATTCTAAGGGTGTATAAATCTAAAGCTTAATTACTAAGGGAATGCATGCAAATGAAAGAAAATAAACACGGGGAAAATAAGGTTTTTAAATAGTTGTGCTCGTTCAAGCCCCGCGACTTGATGCCTACGTATCCCTTTCGGGAATCAGAGCGCCGTAGTTCGGCTCTTTAGTTTTTGTTTGTTTTTGTGTTTTTTAGTTGAACAGTTACATTCGCACTCCGCTGCTCGACCTCTGGAGTCTTAAGCTGGGAATGGAGCGGAAATAACGTGTCCGATTAAAGAATGCCCTGAAGGCAAGAGAAAGAATGCCCTGAAGGCAAGAGAAAGAATGCCTCGGAGGCAAGAGAGAAAAAGAGATTGGTTTGTGTTTTTTAGGTGTAATTCCATGATGGACGAAAACCTACTACAAGGCATCGCATCACTTCCTCACTTTGATTAGCTCTGAGCCTTTATTAGATATTTTGAAATGTTTTTGGTTAGGTGTCTTTTAAGGGAAATTAATTTGTGACTTAGATCATACCAAAAAGAGTTTTGTTTTGCATATTTAGAGAAAGCACATCGAGGCCTACGCCACAATCGTTTCTCTAAATAACGGTTAAGAAATACATCGAGGTTTCACACCTCAATCATTTCTTCTCCGCTAAGTAAAGGAGATACAAAAAGGGGTTCTTTTGTGAATATTTAGAGAATGCACATCGAGGCCTACACCACGATCGTTTCTCTAAACAACGGTTAAGAAATACATCGAGGCTTCACACCTCAATCATTTCTTCTCCGCTAAGTAGGAAAGAACATACATCAAGGCCTACGCCTCAATCATTTCTTTCTTACTATGAAATATAGTAACGGTATGATCTTCATCGATATTTATTAAGTATTTTAAAAGTTGAAAAGGAAAAGAAGGAAAACTAGCCTAAAATGAGGGAAATTTCTACCTAATGTTATCATGGTTTCTACCTAAAGTTAGGATAAAGGAACATGAAAGTAAAGTCACGATTATAAGTCATAAGATTGAGTAAGGATACATTGGCACAAAATTATACACAAGCATGAAGTAGAAAGTCAAAAATATAGTACAAAATGAAATAAAATACTACTATTTTTTATATTGATTTTTATGGGAGAAATTGAATTACAAGTAAAAGACTAAAAGCAAATAGCCTAAAACTAATGTTTTTGTGATTATTTTTATATGTCAAAAATCATGTATTAGAGGTCTAACATGATAGCGAAGATTAGTGATTTTATTACTAAAAAAAATGGTAAGAAACCCTAATTAAACTCTAAATTGTTAATTAATTAAGAGGAACCAGGGGGATGCAAACTGAAAGTGAGATGGTGAATAGCACAATGCCGGGCCCAAGGGTGTTGGCCCAACAAGATCTTTTTGTTACAGATTTCTTGTGTCCAAAAACAAATGTGGTATGATGGGCCAATGGGGGTGAAGAGCAATTCGTGGCCCAGGGATAATTGATTATAGTCCAATTCACATATTTGATACATGATAATTCCCAATCAACAACAATTAATCAGACTTTAATGATTCCATTGTTCCCTAAACTTACGGTTAATCTTAATTCAATTCACATTTAAACTATAGACTAAAATAAATAAATAAAAATTAAATAGAAAGGGGGAAGAATTAGGGTTACTTGTGACATTGAGCTTTTGAAGAACAACATGCTCCCTCTCTCTCACGAAGGCGGCGGTGGAGACCAACCTTCTCCGGCGAAATCAAACTTGTCCACCACCGTGAACACCATCATCTCGCTTCCAATCTCATCTCTCTCATATCACCTTGGTTCAGATCGCTTCCGATAATCTCTCCGTTCATCCCTCACTCAACAGCGTAGAACAGAGTACTGATTGCTCACACAGGCTGACGACAAGAGGAGAAGATTTGCTTATTCGTCGGAGTCACTCCGACGGCGCTTCAGGTATGATGACGACGAACAGGGATCCATGGTTCTTGGTTCAGGTATGCGGGTATCATCCTCTTCCACTCTGAATCTATTCTTCTTTTCTGAACAATGATCAAACCCGTGCGATACAATTAGTGTTGCGTGTTGAATTGGTTCGCAGTGGGAGATTGTTGTTGCGATGTGCAAATTGGAGGAGGATTGATGATGTTGAATGTGGAGATTGAAGAAAGATGTCGAATTTGTCGAATTCAGATGAATGTGAAGATGAGGATAAGTGAATTGGAGGTTGAAGAATGATGATTGAATGAAGATGGTGAGGATGGAAGTGAATGGTTCAAGAGTGAAGGTGAGAATGGTGGAAAGTGAGAAGTGAATAGAAGAGTGGCTGAGAAGTGAAGAATCAAGGGGAGAAGAGAGTGATGACTGAAGAAATTGGAAGATAGAAATGGTGGAGGAGAAGGGTGATTGAATGGCTGAAGAATGATGGATATCTTGCAGAGTGTGAGAGATGAAGGTAGTGATTCGTGGAGAATTGTGGTGAGTGAAGAAAAGTGAAAGAATAACCATTGATGAATGGAGTCAGCCCTGATTTATAGCAATTGCAGGTAAATTCCCAAACTCTCATTTTTTTTCCTGTTATATTCTGTTTCAATTCGGTTAGGCGGTTATAGAATCGGTTAGGGGTAGTTAGGAATTGAGACAAGTTAGTTATAAATGCTGTTAAGTTAGAAACAGTTGTGAATCTGTTAGTTATAGGTTAGTTAAGAGGTAGTTATCTGTTAAAAACTGTTGGGGTTGGCTTAGAAATTCTGTTAGCTGTTAACTAATTGAATGAAGGTAGTTATGTGGTTACAAAAATTGGTTAATAGGTTTTGACAGTTAGGATATTGATGTGATTAGTTGTTGTATGGTTGTATATGTGACTGGTGTGTGAGGTTTATGCAGGGCTGAATGGCTTGGGAAGATTCTTTGGTGCAACTCGCTTTTGGTTGAATGAAGGCAGGATTTTTATTGGTTTCCTAGCAAGGTTGCAAAGCTGGCCCGAGAGAAAAAACTGAAGATGGATTGATTGTTGTTGAACAATACAAGGCTAGGCAGTCAACACGATGAGGGTCAGAGTCAAGGCTTATTGGTTTAATGGGTTTTGGTCAGCTGGTTGACCATAAAGTCAACTGTTACCAAATGTCGATTTTTTTTATTTTATTTCAAATGTAATGTATTGTAAAGCACTTTTGCTTTTCCCTTTTTTTTTGTAATGAACTTGAATGTGTTGTCTTTGTATCTTGAACTTTAAATTGTAAGAAACTCTATAAATTGAATCTTCCCAATATAACAAGAGTCGAGTCTTAGTATCACGGCCAAACTCATGTCTTCAAATAATTAGAATCACGGGTTTGCTTGGACAAACCTTCACTCGTTTAGACTTGATAAAGTTACATGAATGAATACCTCAAGTCCAACTCTAACTCAATGGGATCTTAATTCCTCAAATCATGTTAACTTCTTTGACAAGCAACACACGATTGAAAGAATAGCGCTTATATTATCAATTCCATAGCAACACTTTGAAGGACCTTTGAAGATGAATTAGTCTCGAAGTATAGAAACAATGAAACTTTAATAATTTAAGATCTCTGATCCAATGCCAATGGTTGTTTAATGATGAATGATTTTATTGATGACCTATGTAAATGAATGAGATATGTAAGCCAATTAAGAATAATTAGATGGGCAAATTTTGGGGTGCAACAACAGTGGCTGCATAAACCCAGATGGCTTCTGATGTTCAATTTTTGACTTCTGGCATGTCAAACAAGAATAAACAAACTCTGCAATTTCCTTCTTCATTCCAGGCCACCAGAACAACTTTTTCAAATCATGATACATCTTGGTAGCACCAGGATGAATGCTCAATCCACTACGGTGTCCTTCTTCCAAAATATACTTTCGGAGTTTAGCAACATCAAGAACACAGACTCTATCACCAAACCTCAGTATACCATTCTCGTCAATTTTGAATTCACCGCCTTTTCCTTGACTAATCAAAGTCAACTTATCGATTAATTCAACATCAGCTTTCTGACCCTCTCTGATCTCTTCAAGAATACCTCTAGTCAGCTTTAGCATACCCAATTTAACACTATTAGGAGTATCTTCACATACCAAACTCAAGTCTCTGAATTGTTCAATCAAATCCAATTCCTTCACCATTAGCATCGACATGTGCAAAGACTTCCTACTCAACACATCAGCAACAAAGTTTGCCTTACTAGGATGGTAATTCAAACCAAAATCATAATCTTTAAGGAACTCTAGCCACCTCCTCTGCCTCATATTAAGCTCCTTCTGATCAAAGAGATACTTCAGACTCTTATGATCACTGAACACTTCGAATCTTGAACCATACAAATAATGTCGCCACAACTTTAAAACAAAAACCACAGCTGCTAACTCCAAGTCATGAGTTGGATAATTCCTCTCATGCACTTTGAGTTTCCTCGACGCATAAGCAACCACTTGTTGATTTTGCATTAATACACCATCTAAACCCATTAGTGATGCGTCACAATATACCACAAACGATTCTGTCGGATTCGGCAAAATCAAGATAGGAGCGCTAGTCAACCTCTTCTTCAAATCTTGGAATCCTTCTTCACATTTCGAATCCCAAATAAACGCTTGTCCCTTCCTGGTCAATTTAGTTAACGACAATGCTAACTTCGAAAATCCTTCGATAAAATTCCTGTAGTAACCTGCAAGACCAAGAAAACTACAAATTTCGGAAACTGACTTCGGGGCTTCCCACTGAGATACCGCTTCTACCTTCGTCGGGTCTACGACAATACCATTCTTGAAAATCACATGACCAAGAAAAATAAATTCATCCAACCAAAACTCACACTTCGACAACTTCGCATAAAGCTTCTTTTCTTTCAACAATTCCAACACAATTCTAAGGTGATCCGCATGCTCTTCCTTACTCTTAGAATATATCAGAATATCATCTATAAACACTACAACAAACTTATCGAGATAAGGATGAAAGATCCTATTCATATATTCCATGAAAACACCAGGTGCATTAGTAACCTCAAATGGCATCACGGTATACTCATAATGACCATACCTTGTTCTAAACGCAGTTTTCTGAATATCGTCTGCTTTCACACGAATCTGATGATATCCAGACCTCAAATCAATTTTACTGAATACGCTTGCTCCGACCAGCTGATCCATCAAGTCATCAATCCTCGGTAATGGATATCGATTATTGATAGTAACCTTCTTCAGCTGTCTATAATCCACGCATAGTCTCAGCGAACCTTCTTTCTTCTTTTGGCTAACTCGGATGCCGACATGCAATAAGGTGCCATCGACACAGGACTCGTCCCAGGAATTAATTCGATCGCAAACTCCACTTCCCTCTCAGGTGGCAACTCTCTAACCTCTTCGGGAAAAAATTTTGGGAAATCTCGTACTACTGGTAATTCATTACCCACCGCTTTCCCTTTCACCTCCAGAGATGCAAATAATATGAACATTACACCCCGTCTTTAACCGCTTCATTTACCTGCTTAGTAGTCATCGCCAATTCCTCGACACTGCTCTCTCAAGGAAAGATAACCGTCTTCGTAAAGCAATTAATATGAACCCGGTTGAATTCCAACCAGTTCATTCCCAGAATAACATCAAGTTGTTCGAGCGGAAGGCACACTAAGTCCATTCCAATCTTCCTACCAAAAATGTCAACCGAAAATTCAAACAAGCAGAAGAAGTAGCTACTGAACCCGACGCAGGAGTATCAATAACCATACTTCCATTAATATCAGATATTTCTAATCCCAATCTTTTAGCACAATCCAACGAAATAAATGAATGTGTTGCTCCAGTATCAATAATGGCAATTAAAGGTGTGCCATGGATAAAACACGTACCTTTAATCAATCGATCCTCCGGAGTAGTCTCTGACTCAGACAAGGCAAAGACATTCCCATTAGACTGATTCTTCTTTGGTTTAGGACATTGTGGGCTAATGTGACCTTCTTCACCACAGTCGTAGCAAGTCACAACCTTCTTCTTACAATCAGCAGCAACATGGCCCACTTTATCACACTTGAAACACTTCTTCTGATCAAGCTTGTAGTCATTCTTACGATGTCCAACCTCGCCACAATTGTAGCACCTGACAAAAGCACTAGAGTCTCCCACACTGGGCTTCTTCCAATCTCCAGCCTTAGGATTTCCTCTACTGTATGGTTTACCTTTATCCATAGGCTTCTTACCTTTCTTGTCAACTAGCTCACGAGAGTGAGATGACAAAGACCGATCCTTTGAAACCTGATACCTTGCTTGATCTCATCACGAAGACCGTTCTCAAATTTGATACACTTTGAGAACTCGCTAGCTTCATCATTGTTGTAGTGAACGTAGTACTTCGCCAACTCAACAAACTTTGAAGCATACTCTGGTACCGTCATATTACCTTGAGTCAGCTCCAAAAATTGAATCTCTTTTCGGCCTTGAACGTCTTCAGGGAAGTACCTTATCAGGAATTCTCTCATGAACACAGCCCAAGTAATTGCTACACCAGCAGCTTCAAGTTCATCTCTACTGGCCATCCACCAGTCATCAGCTTCTTCGGACAACATATGCGTACCATACCTCACCTTCAGATCCTCAACACAATCGATGACTCTGAAAATCCTCTCGATCTCCTTCAGCCACTTCTGAGCACCTTCAGAATCATGCGTGCCCTTGAACAACGGAGGATTGTTCCTCTGAAAATTCCCCAATTTCCTGTCAGTACCAATCCCAGTTCCATTTGCATTCCCTCCCAGTACACCAGCAATCATGTCCAGAGCCTCAACGATAGCATCGTCGTTTCTTCCACTTCTTCCAGCCATTGCTCTGCTTAAATCACAAACAATCTAGTCAAAACAAAAGTATCGACAGTGTTGAACTCGCACTAGTCACATACATAGGGAAGACTGACACAAGACTCTGGTCACAACGACCGACTATGCTCCGATACCACTATTGTAACACCCTTTTGAACCCCCGCAGCAATTAATAATTAAATCAGAGTACATGCAAACAAGAGTGCCACAATTTATAATAAAATAAAAATTATCTGTCACTGTCATGCATTTACTAGGGAATAATCCTTCATAACTTATCAACCTCATGTTTACACATCAGAATAAATTATCAAAATTGTATTTCATCATCAATACCATCAATCCTCAAAATTAATTCAAAACAAACAGAGTTATTAAATTAATTTCAAAACATAACATTCCCCAGTGTTACATCTATCAGAGCATGACACCTAACGCTAACTAAAGGAAGACTCATGAGCTAATCCTCACCTAGTCGAAGCCACTATCCTCAATCTGTAAAATATAGTGTAAGGGTGAGTCTCATCGCAATTAACAAATATTATTGCATCATAAATAATAACACATCATAGTTATATTAATCACCTAATTGTATTATATTCAGACAATTCCACAAATACACAACCAACACATCATCACTTCATAACACTGAAACACATTCAATCATGTTATGAAAATCATGCATATGAATGAACTGACACTATGCATGTGGTACCAAACATCATCAATGGGAATAACCCACCGACCGATCCAACATCTTCAAGAAACGGCCCTGCCAGCACAAATTCCACACAATGGAAATTATGCCCTTCACTGAATCCCCTCATCATCAGGATTCATCCCTCAACAAATGATTATGAATGAATGCACTATATATATAACATACTTATACCACCATCATCATGATCATCATGATCATCATCATCAAGTATGTTTAAATATATATTAGCATCATTCAAATATCATCCAATTATCATCATCATACAATTCATAAATCATCACACGATTATTACTTCAAACATAGCATGTATTAACACATATCATCACATATATGTACAATACATCATTCATTAAGAAATAAAATCATGTTTCAAAATAATTTGAGTTACACCTCATTTTGTCATTTATACACATATGTTATCTCATAAGGTTCATCGTGCTCGAAACGGCACTAAAAACGGACATACGATTTGAAAGTTATGGCCTTCGGAAAATTTGTTAAAAATTTGTATGCTGTAGGTCGACGCAAAAGATCCATAGGTCGACGCACAAAACCTTTTGTCCCCCTCGGGTTTGATCAGGTCGACCCATGAGTCGACTCATGCTGGCCTTTTGGGAACCTATAGGTCGACGCATGACTTTCATAGGTCGACGCACGCTGCGCTGATACAGAATTTTTTTCTGCGATTTTGACATCTTTCCTCTCCCAATCTCAGCCAAATCGCACCATAACGGTTCTCACATCAAAACATCATCAAATAATATAACATACCACAATTATAACACATTTTAGAGGTCATCTAACTCTAAAATCATTCATCAATTCATCAATTTCATCAATTCAACAAAACAACTTAAATCTCCCCAAAACCCCAAACCTAAACATACAATCCAATTGCTCTAACTAATATTCCTAATCAATATCATCACTTAAGATACGATAAGAGAAGTTAATCGGAGAGTCCCCCCTTACCTTAGCCAAGTTCTTGATTTGGTCCTCTTCCTCTTTGGTTCCTCTTTCACGTTCTTCAGTTCTCTCCTTCAGCTTCCCTTCTTTTCACGTTCTCACTCTTTTTCCTTATTTCCTTTATTTTATGAAAACATAAAATAATTAGTAATGGGCTTACTCACTTAGCACCCCCACATTACTAACACCATCCGGCCCAATGGCCCTTAATCCATAATTCTCCAATAATCCCAATCTAAAATACTGATATTAATTAATTAATTTAAAAATTCAATTAAATTAATAAATCAGAATTTATGGGGTGTTTCATATAGCAGTAAATTTGATGCTATGTGTCAACCTGAAGAGTCTCATGAGTCGAAACATGCCAATCAAAGTTGCAGGCTTTAAAAAGTAAGTACATGTGTTGACACATAGAGGAAAATTTTCTTCTATGTGTCGACACATGCAAACAAAAGTTACATTATGTGTCGGCTCATGCAAACAAAATCTACAGGCTTTAATAATAATCTACATGTGTCGACTCATATAATATGTATGTGTCGTCACATGAGTCTGTTTTTCACATAAAACATAATTTTTTATGCATAAATTTTTTTCAAATGTATTTTAAATTCCTTAATACTAAGATGCATAATAAGACTCAGATGATACCGTCTAATAAAAATGCTAAAATATCTTAATTTTGCATCATATAAAATATTTAATAGGAATATGCACTCACATCACATGTTAGATGTTGTGCTATAAAACATATTATGAGAATTGAGAACTTTTAATAATAACCGTACGATTTAAAATCAATACCTCAGATTTCACTCAAATTTTAAAAGCTAATAATTAATAGATAGATTCTAACTTAAATACATATCACATAAATGCATATCTGAGCATTGATTTTAAATCGTACGGTTGTTATTAAAAGTTCTCATTCTTATAATAACCAAAGTTCTCATTTGAGCAGCTTGGCCCTATATATATATATATATATATATATATATATATATATATATATATATATATATATATATATATATATATATATATATATATATATATATATAGGGCCGGCCCTGTGGGTGTGCGACAAGTGGCACCGCACAAGGCCTCAAATATTTAAAGGCCTCGTAATTAGAAATATAATATTCTATATATTAAATAAATGGTATTTTGCAGTATTAGCAAATTTATCGAGTGGTCAAGCGGTCGTATTTAAAGTTTGGCATGCATAGCTGGTGAAATGGCTTTGGTTTGATTCCTACTTATCTCGGTTTTAGCAATTAATTCTTTTACTTCTATAACAAAGAAATGTGTCTATTTGATTCTTTTACTTAACAAAGAAATGGCGCACTTCAACTTTGATCCTATAATAACTTGTGTAGTTTATTTTAATTCTTAAATTATTTTATCATCATGTTATAATTTTTTAGAATTTAAAGTATTACTTAAATTAAATTTTATTTTAGATAAAGTTTTAGAGAAAAAGAGATATGCACTGACAGTGTAAAATATTTTTACACTGTCAAGCAATCACAACCATATATCTAATCAAAACACAATTTTAATTAAAAAAAATTAATATGACATGGCAAGTGTAAGGATTTTGATTGAATATATGTGTAAAGTTTGTTTACACTGTCAGTGCACTACCTTTAAACTCAAAGTTTTATAAGAAAGATTACTTTTTGAGGTATATCTAAAATATTTAATGATAGAAATTTGGATAATTAGATGTCAAAAATATTTTTTGATTATAAAAAGTAATTGAAAATAACTTCTAGTATTTTAAAAAATTCTAATAAAATCATTTTTTAAATCTATAACAAACAAAGTCTTAGTTAAACTTCACATGTGATTTTTCTATTTTTAATAGAGGTTATGACAATAAATATTTGTTATTTTTTGTCCATACATTTTTAATTTTAGTCTATTTTTTAAAATTAATTTTTGAATAATGTCTTTTTAACAAATGATATTATTAAATATTTTAAGATATTTCATACGATCAACTCAATTGTTACGATGTTTCTATGATAAAATATAATGTAGGGTTGGATATGGCTTAATCTATTATTTTTAATAGAAGAATATATTATTCTTTTAAAAATATATTATTCATTTTTTAATATATTAAAAATTAAAAATATTTATTATCAATTATATGAAAAAACATATTTTTAAAATTCGAACAGGGCCACTAAAATGTTCGGGCCGGCCCTATATATATATATATATATATATATATATATATATATATATATATATATATATATATATATATATATATATATATATATATATATATATATATATATATATATATATATATATATATATATATATATATATATAGGGAGCGTATCCGGTGAAAACTGATAACTATTGTGAGAAACGAGAACTAACGATATCAATCGTCTGATTTTATTAACGCTTAGGATTTATTTACTCTATATAGAGATCACCTTATTGAATTCTTTCTTTTATGCTTAAGATTTACAAATTCTATAATAAGACAATCTTACCATAAATAATTATTCTAATATTTAGAATAAATTAAAGACTATTTTTTTCTAATTTTTTTTATTTGACAAAATTAAACAATTAACAGGATTAAAAAATTTAATTTCCCAACATCCAATATGCATCTCAACCATAATTTTAAATCAATAATGTGTTTTTATTTTAAAATAGTCACAATAATAGAACATTCAAAAATAAAAAATTTATTTTATTTATCATAAATTAAAGAACTATATTAATTTTAAAGTATAAAAAATATTATAAATAAAATCAACTTTTTTATTTTAAATATTTTAGTATTGTGATTATTTTAAATAAAAATACATTAATTATTTAGTACTTGTATTTTAATTTTATTAAAACATTCGATAATGTGAAATTATTATTATTATCAATAGTTTAGTTTGATTTATTTATTTATTTGAAAGTTAGGATATTATTCATTTTTGTAAATTCTATAATTCAGACAATTTAAAATAAATTCTACCATTTTAACAATATTATAATAGTTGAGGTGCATATTGGATGTTGGAAAATTAAAATTTTAAATCTTGTTATTTGTTTAATTTTGTCAAATAAAAAAAATAGTCTTTAATTTATTCTAAATGTTAAGAATAAGAAATAGAAAATTATTTATGGTAAGATTGTGTTATTATAGAATTTGTAAATCTTAAACATAAAAGAAAAAATTCAATAAGGTGATCTCTATATAAAATAAATAAATCTTAAGCGTTAATAAAATCAAACGATTGATATCGTTAGTTCTCATTTCTCACAATAGTTATCAGTTCTCACCGGATACGCTCCCTATATATATATATATATATATATATATATATATATATATATATATATATATATATATATATATATATATATATATATATATATATATGACAAATAAATAAGTATTAGAGTTAAATTAATAACGATCACTCAAATATATATGTTCAATAAATTATAACATATCATTTAGATATTTAATTAAATAGTCATACATACATCGATCTATATAATTAAAAGACTTATAAATTGTTTTTATAATTACATGGATTCAATAAAAAAATTTTGTTGCCGGTAATTTTGAAAATTAGGAGATAAACAACAAACATCTGATATTTTGTGTGGTTCTTTTTGAATCAATACTCTTTTTATCGGGAATATTCTTCGGATGAAAAAGAAAAATAAACTGCTTGTATACAATATATTGGAGACCTGATACTGTTTATAAGTTAATCGTCAATTAGGATTTTCATTATTTCAAAACGATTCATTCTAACCTCCACTCAAATATGAGCTCATAACTAAGGTTATATCCTTACTAAAGGATTAAGAACTACTAATTAAATAGATATTAAATGCTGATTATCAAATTTTTTAATCAATAATGATGTCAAGCATTTAGTAAATCAAATGGATCCATGTTTTTATGAAAAAGCATAAAATAATATTTATAAAATCAATCTTTTCTGAACTTGTAAAATAAGAAGTCAAATGTTTAATGTCAATAAATGATGAATAAATGAACATACCACAAGAATCACATTAGCTTGAGAACGATTGGCGCACACTGTGGAGCCTAGCAAAATTAACCTCAGTCATACTCATCACCATTCACCCACATTCACCTTCTCCAACATGATGATAGAACAAAGCGCAGATAATGCTGTCAACTCCATTGCAGGAGGATTCGGTGATGAAAATCACTACAAGAAAAATTCTCTCTTGCGACATGATTTACTACGTGATGAACAGGTAGCAAAAATAGAGCAGTTGCGACGTGTTTATCACGTCCCTACATGTTTTTAATATTAAAATAATAGAAGTAACGATAGCACATGGAGAGTCAGAATTTTAAAAAAAAATTGTGGCATGGAAATCACGTCGCAACTTAAAAATTAAAAGAGTCAGGCGTTCACATTGGGGGAAATTTCAAATTTTCATAATTTAGGTTGTGGCGTGTATATCACGTTGCAACGTATATTTCAGAAATTCCAAAAATTAAAGTGGGAAAGTTGACTGATATGGAAGTGATTGGGTGCGGTTGACAGATGACAACATTAATTACTGTCATGATTCGCACGTCGCAACTTTATTACCTGTTCTGGACTGGGCCGACGCATGGCCCAAACAGAGCATGAGGCACAAATCCTTCCTAACCCAAGAGAATGCCCAACTGGGCTCTTCGTCACTATGATTTATACCTGCCCGTACATCGGGCACAGCTCACTCTGGGTAAACCTAGCAAACCCACAAGCTCCTCGAGCAGGGCTGTGGACCGAGCATGATTATAGAGAGAGCTTCGAACGGGTTCTCCTTGGGAGTACCTCCATCTACTTCTTCTCTCCGAGGACCCTCCTCCTTGTAGGCTCCTTGGTTAGGACACTTTCTTTAGGCTTGTGCGGTGAGACGTCACCATGGCATGACGGGAGGAAGCTACTTTCCAAACACCTAAACAATAAAGGCATCGAGCTAACGACGTAAAACAAGCGCTTGTTGGGAGGCACCCCAATGGTTGTAAAATTTTGTTTATTTTTATGTTTAAGAGGTATTTAGGTGAAGTGGAGAGGGATGGAACACCTAATTCTGTTCTGGTTTATTTGAATTTTACTGTCATCGCTTAGCGAGCTCAACTCCGCTTAGCGGGCACAACAAAATTTTGTTTTCTTGCTTTGTACCAGCAGGGTTCCAATTCCACTTGGTTCCATTCTGTTTCCCACTCTCACCAAGGATATTTAGCAGTAGATAATAGTCTTGCTTTTCTAATTTTTTTGTTGGTTGTTTGGATTCAAATTTTGTTCGGTGATTCGAAGATTTTTGAGGTGATTTTCCAAAGATTGAGTGTTTCAACTTGCGATTGTATGGTATGATATTATTTTTGAATTTGTATCATTCAAGGTACTCATTTATCGCTTTCTATAGCATAACATGTTTAGGAAACTTTTCATTTGTACAATTACCATGCCATTCATTCTTTTGCATTACTTGCTTGTTGATTGAATCACTTTAGTTCCCAAACCATAAATTTGAGGAAGCTTTCCATTATTCATATATGCTGGAGGCCACAATCTTTGTTTTAACTAGATTTTATTATGCTTAATATTTTGTTTATGTTGATTTCATGAAAGCATGAAAAGGATCAAGACATTTTGTTTCATTTTGAGCACAACCACCATAACCAAATAGTTAAATTCACCTTGTGAGTGTGTGATCATTTGTTAACCCTTTTGAGCCTTTTTGTCATTGTCCATGTTGTTTTTGCTAAATGCTTGTCTTTGAGTGTTTAGTTGTCATTTTTTCATGGATGATTGATTCTTTGTTTTCTTGAACCCTCAACCATGAATTTTGGTGTGAATTTTTACCTTGCCTTAGAAAGTAGGGAGTATTCACATGATGATATAGTTGAATTCAACTTGGGGAGAGAAATGGTTGCTACTTATGTGGTTGTTGCTATGAGGTTGAAAAGAAAGAAAAAGAAAAAAATTGAAAAGAAAAGAAAAGAAAAAGAAAGAAAAAAAGTGAAAAAGTTTTGAAAAACAAAAAGAAAAGAAAAGCGAATAATTGTGCTAATAAGTAGTATGTATTGGTTTGAGAAACTTGTGGTTAAATAAGAAGTTTAATCGGGATTTTGTTGTTTGAATCTTTGGTGGATTGATCACTCCCTTAGATTTAGGCAAGTTTTTGTTTCGATTAGCCTTAGGACTTATCCTTTGTTTGTTAACCAAGCCACATTACAACTTTTAAAAGCCCTTGTGATTCTAGCTTTTGTAATTTCAATGTGATTTTTAGATGAATGTATAATTTAATCTTTTGTTTGCAAGATTGTTGGATGAGGGTTAAAAGTCCTTCACCTCTGCGTGTTCTTCATCCATTGATGAATTTTTCCTAGGCGTGATTCATGATGTGAGCATGTATTGTTTTAGAATATTTTGCATGATTTTTGTACTTAGGATTCGTTTCGTTTACATGTTATCGTTGTAGGATAGTGGTAAGTATTTACTTTGTTTATACGTTTTTGTATTGAGCTATACATTTGTTTTTTATTTTCAAAACTTGTTTATTCACAATTCTTTGGTTTATTACTTTTGATTCTTTGATTCATTTGACATTGTTTGAGGACAAACAAAATTTCAAGTCGAGGAGAGTTTGATAAGTGCCAAAATGTCGATATTTTGAGTATATATTTGTGCCACTTATCGATTCTATTCTTATGGTTTTTGTAATAAAATCCTAAATTTTGTGTAAATATGTGCATACTTGTGTTTTTGATTATTTTTATACCAATTAATAGTTTTCCATTTATTTTATAGGTATTCATGCATATTTGGAGCATTGAGTAATAAAGACCAAAGGCTAAGCTTCAAGAATGCAAATTTTACCAATTCATCAAAGAATAAGGCTCAAAATATGGATGATAAAAATCATAAATTTGGTTGCCATTTAGTCATTGTTAGATAGAGCACTGAATAAGCTTTCCAGCGCTTCAAACCGGGCACAATTCGGAGTTACGATTCTCAAATTATGGCGAAAACAAAATTTGATTTTTTCTGCTACCAGCTTTGCGAGATCAAGCTCGCTAATTGAGATTTCCTGATATAGCAGCTCGTTAAAAGGGGGGAAAATCACATTTTTTTGGTTATGTTTTGGGGTATTTTTTCGCAACTCATCAAACCTTCATTCTTAGGTTAGATTAGGTTAGAAAACAACTATAGAGCTTGCATTTAGATAATTGGAGGTGGATTGATCATCGATCGGAGCTGACAAACCGGGAGATTTTCGGTCCATTTCTCTTTCTCTTTGTGTTTTCTCTTATATTTGGGTTTTGTGTATGTATTTACTTTGAACTCATGTATATTTGTCGCCCATGGCGTTATATAAAACTTGCTTTATAAATTTGTGTTGATTGTTGTCTTAGATTTTTGCTTTGTGCTTGGGATTTGGGTTGCTTTAGAGATAAACTTCTTGAATCCTTATCTAGGATGATTATCTGTTAGTTTCTAAACTCTAGAGATATATTTAGAGCTAACAATCACCATGGGTATATGTACTTAATGCTTTCGTGTTTGAGCGGCGCGCAAGAGATCATCGACGCGAGAATAAAGATGTTCTCGCGACTTTGAGTTAGAGATAACCTTAGTTGTGAATTGTCTCGTATGTGCTTCAGAGATGAACACTTATGTGAGAGATACATGATAACATAGACGAATATTGTGGGTTGAGTATAACTGGTCGACAAGTTTAAGTTTGTAAGAAGTAGATCATATGCAAAGCTTGACTAGTCTTATATTTCCGAAGAATGAATTCTTTTCTGTTCATATATTTTACTTTTCCGTTCTTATACTTTTTTCATTCAAACCCAATTTCGAAACCGTAGAAACTGTTGAATGGCATTCTCACCATCTCTGGGGACACGATAAATCTCGGATAAATATTTCCAAAACTTTTGTTGCTTGCCGCTATGCCACCATCAACAGGTTCCTTCACCCTCAATCCTTCAAATAAGACGGAGTCCACGCGCTTTCGAGAAGACCGCGTCTCCCCTGAAACTTCGGAGTGGTTGACCTAGGATGGAGACCACGTGTTGGTCTCCACTACACACGTAGAATCCTGGCAGTCTCTATTTTGGGCCTGGACATCCAGTCTAAGATGGAGATCTTGGCTCAGTGTTGGGGGCTTTAAATACCCTATTTCACAAGAGGGTCAGGTAACTTCACTCATTCTCTCTTACCTTGTACTTGCACTCTGATTGCTCTCTATTCTTACTTTGACATCGGAGTACCTTTCAGGTACACCCCCCAGTTCACAAAAGTCCAACACGTTGCAGACCTTGACGATCCTTCTGATCAGGTGAGATCAGTGGCGGCGTCTGTGGGAACCTTTTGCTTCCCCATCTTTTCCGAGAAATAAAATCAAATAAACTCAGTTCAATATTCGATCACCATGGTCATCAACGACAACAACATTCATCAAAATGATGACCCTTTCAACCTCGACAACCTGCTTAAAAACAATACTCCAGCAAACGGGCATGCCCTACCTAGGCCCGATGAGGCCGACTCGAGGGATGGACAACCAGCCTCATTCTTGACGCTAGCCTCCCGACGGCTCAAAAACTAGCAGGATGACAACCACTCCACCCACGTGGACATCCCTGTGCCCGAGAATGCTGATCCGGCCAAAGCAATCCTGCTCTCTGCCATCAATCGGACCAATCGCCTTTTGTTCCAGCAGAACCAGAGAATACTCACGTTGGTAAAGAAGCAGCGATCACGCTCTCCCCCACAGAGACGTCACTGGCCTCGCTCTCTCCCTCTCTCTCTCTCTCTCTCCCCGATGCCCCGGAGAAGAACTTATCAGTACAGGTCTTATAAGCCCACTCCTCGACGAAAGGACACTCGGTCCCCTAGACGAGGACGAGGACAACAAGATTCTGAAAGTCCTCCACCGCGACCACGTAATCGCGGCCCCGTGTTGGAGAGAAAAATGCAAGAAAAGAAGCGAAAGCATACTCCCCCCGGGGAGAAGCACCCATCTTCAACTACAAAGAAAAACAGCTCCTGAGAAAAAGCGGTCACGAAGCTCTCCCCAGCGTCACCACCACAGCCCTTAGAGAGGATATTCCTTCTCGCTTGTACGCAACGACGAGGATGACTTTCGTAGTCTTTTATCCGAAGAGGTCAAAAGAGCTCGACTACCGAGGGGGTGGAGAAACCCCCTGCTAGATCCCTATGATGGAACCACCTACCCAGACGAACATTTCCTCAACATCGAGGTTGTCATGGACTACCATATGGTTCGAGGATCCATCAAGTGTCGCCTTTTTCCTACAACCCTTAGGAAAGGCGCCGTGACATGGTACATGAACCATCCGCATAACTCCATACACTCGTGGGGAGACCTGAAACACCTATTCTCTAACCATTTCACTGCATCTCAATGACATCCCAAGTCCGAAGCGTCCTTGGAGGCTATCTTCTAGGGAACCGATGAACCATTCCGAGCATACCTCGACAGGTTCAATCGAGAAGCTATCCAGGTCCAGACAACCGACCAGATGAAGAGATGCCTCCTCGACCGCGGTCTGAACCACGACAACGACTTCAAAAAGGCCATTGGGATCGAGAAGGTCCACTCTATGGATGTCATCCTCCTCAAGGCACAAGCTTACATCGCTTACGAGGAGAAAGAAGCTTCAACCAAACGAGGACCGACGAGTCAAGATATTCCCCGGGGCTCAAGGGATGATGACCCTCCTTCTCGCTGAGGAGGAGAAAAAAGAAAGGATGACAGGTCTCGTGAAGCGAATGATCATAGAGGACCCTCTAGTCGCTTCATCGAGTACACACCACTAAACGTTTCCCGCAAGCGCATCCTGGAAGAATGCAAGAGCACTAACTTCAAGAACTTCAGTGTACTCTATCCCAAGCCTAGCTCTGCCCGACCTGGGGCCGACCGATCTAAATGGTGCAAATATCACAAGAGCCACGGTCACGTCACTAAAGAGTGCGTCCACCTAAAAGACGAAATTGAAACTCTGATCAAAGAAGGACGGCCCCTCAAAGTACACCAAAAGGGGCGAGGCTCCTCAGCGGGAAACTCGAGAGACAAATAACCCCGAGGAGGACAGATCCCCTGATTCTGGACCTGTCCAAGTTTCTCTCAACATCTCCCGACTAGAAGATTTTCTTCTCTCTGAAGAACTGACTGCTGCATTCAACCGCTGGGAGAAATTCCCTACGGAAATAGTCATCTCGAATGGAGGCGATAACGACTAGCTTACAGACGGCTCGGTGAAAATAAAGTTTGACGAGTTGATCAGCGCCAACTCTGAAATCTAAACCTATCACATTTTATCTCGAGGAGCTACCTAGGGGTTCCGCCAACGCCAACATTCCCTTCCTCATCCGGGAGAGAATGGCCAACTTTGATGTCCACCGAATCCTAGTTAACGAAGGCAGCTCTGTCGATATAATTTACTCCCAGCTGTTTAAGACACTCCAGCTTGATGACTCCCACGTAACTCCTTACATGGGGTCCGACCTCCAAGGTTTCAACGGCACTACGACTAAGCCTTGGGGATTCGTCGAATTGATCGTCACCCTCGGGGAAGGAGAAGCGTCGAGGCAAGTTAAGGATCGCTTTTTGGTTATAGACTGCCCATCACTCTATAACTACATTGTATGCTGACCAACAATGGCCGAACTAACCACGGTCCCTTCCACGGTCCACTTTAAGATGAAGTTCTACACATAGAGGAGATGCGTCGCCATGGTGAACGGGGACATCGAAGTTGCAAGAAGAGTTTTTGACGCATCTATGAAAGGCTATCAGTCAATTATCACCAACATTAAGCCTCGACCAGAAAACAAGGCTTCCCGAGAAGCCAAAGACCTTACCCGATGTCGCCTCAGTGGACATCGACAATCGCTTAACCAAGGACGAGCTGAAGGAGGAAAAGAAGAAGGGAGAAGATCCTCGACCAGATGCTGACAGTAGGAAGCCTGCTCACCCGGTTCCCCCAATTCTAGGTGCAGATTTTGAGCTCATCCCCCTAGGTGACGACCCCAACAAAGTCGCAAAGATCGAAAAGGGACTCCCCGACTTGGTGAAGAAGCATCTCGAAGCTTGTCTCCGCCAGAATGCAGATCTGTTCGCATGGAGTGCAGCTGAGATGCCCAGACTCAACCCTGAGGTTGCCTGTCATCAGTTGGCCATATATCCAGCCGCTAGGGCAGTAGTTCAACGTAGGCGTAGGCAGTCTCCCGAGAAAGTGGAGGCTGCCGAGAAAGCTGTAAAACACCTCGATAGAAGAAAATTTTATTTCCAAGGCCAAGTATTCAACTTGGCTCTCAAAAGTTGTACTTGTTAAGAAATATAATGGAAAATGGAGAATGTGCATTGATTATACCGATCTTAATAGGACTTGTCCCAAAGATGCTTATCCATTACCTAACATTGATAGGTTGGTCGACAACTCGGCCGACTACAAACACTTATCTTTTATGGATGCTTATTCAGGTTATAATCAAATACTCATAATCAAATACCCATGGCGATGTGTGACAAACAGTGCACGGACTTCATGACCGAGTCAGGGAATTATTACTATAACATAATTCCCTTCGACCTCCAAAACGTTGGGGCCACTTATTAGTAGATGATGAACAAAGTCATATGAGGAGAAATCAGAGACACCCTCGAAGTGTACATGGACGAAATGATCTTCAAGTCACGAGAGGAAACCGACCACACCACCCACCTCGAACGCGTCTTCGACCAGGCGAGGAAGTTCAAAATGAGATTCAAACCAGAAAAATGCACTTTCGCGGTACGAGCAAGAAAGTTCCTCGGATTCTATCTAACAGAACGAGAATTCTCTAAACTCCCAACATCGAATACGTAGAAATCCATCCAAATCTTAAACGGAATGCTCACCGCACTATCACGGTTTGTGGCAAGATCCGCCCAGCATACTCTCCCATTTTACAAACTCTTACGCATAGAGGCAACGTTCGAATGGAACGACGAATGCGAGCAGGCTCTTCTTCATCTCAAGTAAGTCCTGTCGCAACCACCAGTCCTCACCCAACCAGAAAATGAGGAAACATTAAATCTCTATCTGGCCGTCTCAAACGAGGTCGTCAACGCGACGCTCATACGTGAAACCACCAACGGGGATAAACTTGTATACTTCACTAGCAAGGAACTTCATGGGTCCGAAGTCTGATACCAGCAAATCGAAAAGATTGCCTTAGCACTTATCAACGCCACAAGAATGCTAAGATACTACTTCCAGCAAATCAAACACAAGGCCTTCCTAGCCGGGCTTCGTCCAGCCGAAGACCTTGGCGCCCGAGAGGTCAAAATCTCACAGACTCCCAACTTATCGCATCTCACGTCAATGGTGATTACCAAGCGAAGAATGACACTCTCATCGAGTACCTGGCCTTGGTGAAAGAAAAAATCAAAAGTTTCGATCGAGCGAAAGTCGAACATGTTTCCCGCGAGCATAACATCAGGGCCGATGTCTTGTCCAAACCCGCGAGCATAAGGAAAAAAGGGGGAAACAAGTCGATGATCCATGAAACCCTTCCTAGGCCGAGCATAGGAAGAAAAACCCCTCCGCTCGAGGTAAACGCGGTGGGAGAAAATCATGGTTGGATGGCCCCAATTTATAACTTCCTCACGAAAGGAGAGTTTCCCACCGACCAAAATGAAGCTGCCGTGACCAAACAAAGAGCATGCCTGTACGTCATCGTCGAGAACAAGCTATACAGACGAGGATTCTCCATCCCTCTACTCAAGTGCGTGGACACGTCCCAAGCTCTCAAAGTGTTGCAGGAACTCCACGAAGGCATCAACGCCCAACACCTCGGGGGTGTTCCCTAGCACAAAAGGCTCTCCGAGCGGGTTATTATTTGTCGATGATGCAGCAGGATGCCAAGGACCTATTAGAACAAGATTGAGAACTATATTCAAAATCTAGTTTTAATGATAACAAATATATATTTTGTTAGTAACAATTTTATTACTAATGGTTTCATTGATTGAATAGACGACTCTATCAGAAATCCTCTGTTGGGAATTATTCAGAAGTTGCTGAATCAAAAGTTATGAAGACTAAAGAAAGCAGAAGACTTCAGAAATTTCAGACATGTTTAAAAATAATAAATCAAAAACATCAGTAAAGCAACAAGAAAGAAGAATATCAGAAAATGAGATTCAATGATCAGAAAGAAGAACATTGTAAAACGTTCCAATCAAGTCACATGCATGCAATCACAGTGCCCGAAGTAAAAACAATGATGATATTTATCTTGGCCATGTCTTGAAAAAATGAAAATATAGAAGACACGCTACAAACAATAATTATCACACCAAAAGTAAGATTTGCCGTGGAAATCTGTACGAAGCATTAACTGCTAGTTTCTACGGCTATGCTCCAACGGTATTATACCAAATCTATATAAAGAGCAAACTTCGAACTTAAAAAAGAGATGAAGGAGTAGTGTGTGGCAATACAGTGCACCAGAATACATGTAAGAGGAAATGCATTTTATGAAGTGAGTAACTGTCATACCCCTAAATTTTCCCATCTCATTTCTCCTTTCAAGCTCATACCAAAGTTCAAGACTCAAAGACACACTCTCCTAAACAATGGCTCAATGAACTAGGGTTTTGAATTCTCTAAAGAAAATCATTGAATCAAAGTCTCCAATGGATTTCATATGGCTTATGATATTTCAAACTATCTCTATGGCAAAGTACAAGCTTCAATTCCAAGGATTGCCCAGTCAATTGCTCAGAAAGTCAATAGTCGACTAGTTTGACCTAAAAGTCAACTATGGTCAAAGTACAGTCAAAATTCCTAATTTTTTGTCAACAACCTTATTTTGAAGTATCATTCATCATTTGATCAAGGATTGATCACGATTCATCAAGAAAAGTTCAGAAATCAACAAAACCTAATGTTTCTAAAATAGGGTTTTTTGACCTAAAGTCAACTGAACTTTGACCAGCCATAACTTTCACATGGAACATCAGAAATTTTCCATCCAAAGCTCAATTTGAAGGAAATTGAATTCACTACAAATTTGTCTTTCACATCCCAAGTCTAGAAATGCTTGATTTGAGAGATATGGACCAAAACATTACAGGTCCTTTTTGAAAGTCAACCAAAAGCAGTTTTTTGTAAAAGCCCATATCATTAAGATAAAATCCTCAAATGGAAAAAAGTTTCCAAAGTGGCTTGTAGAGGACATCTTGAGGTTTCCAAAAAGTCCTAGAACTCCTCCATATCTTAAAATTTGAGGGAGATATGCCTTGTCAAAGTTGGACAATTTTGAAAGAAAAATGTGAAATAAAAGTGGTTCAAAATGAAATTCTTTGCAAACAAACCCAGGATTTTTTGGCCCAAGCTTGATCCTAAAGTTATCCAAGATCCAAAATTCAATGACCACGAAATTATTTGATTTATTTAAATTTTATATGAATTTTTATTCATTTAAAAAGTAATAAAAATCATTGAAATTAAGGAGAAAAATCAAAGATATGATTGGGGATTCATTCATAACCAATTCCAATCTTCATCAATGTCCCATAAACAAAGGAAATTCGTGCAAATTAGGATAAATATGATTGAAGCAAATATGGGACAAAATTAGAAAGATTATGAACTAATTTTTCAGTCAAATCTTTACAACTTGCAAATCAAAGATTGAAGAAGATTCAGTCCATAATCCTTACCCTAATTCATTCCCCTATATAAAAACAATCATTCCAGACCCCTAATTCACGATTTCCCTGCCACAAGAACCACATTCAAGCTTACAAAAGTTTAAGAAATTTCAAATTCAGTTTTGGAGTTAGAGGAGGTTTCAAGGAGATTCAAAGGTTCCAATACGTTCCTTGGTGCTCACTGAACCTGTCTGAATACTCACACGCCATCAACACCCCCAGAATTACCTCCACTTAGCCACGGTTTCTATGAATTTAATTTCTTTCGATTGCTTTGATTCATGACGCATAAGCATGTTTTGAGTGCATAATTATGTTTATTGTGACGTGTGGATTGATTCTGGATAAATAATTTGTTAAATGGGTGCATAGACCGAGTTCTGCCATTGTTAGAAACTAGGGTTTGGTTTTAGGGTTTTTTGTTGCAGGAACTTTTAAGCCAAATTGGGACCATGGTCGTATTCGTGAGGACCAGACGAACGTTTCCATGGCCTCACGAAATTTTTTTGAGAACGTTTGCACATATTCGTAACCATGGAATTGTAGCCATGGACGCGTCTCTAGGTACAGGATGTTGCAGGGCCTAAAACAATGACCAGAGGTAGACGATGAAGAGGTGTCATGCCCTCATTGGCCAGCATGCACGCGCAGGATTATTTCAAAATCCAAGGATCCTATGCATTAAATCCTACGCGCTGTCATGCTCCCTCATTATTCCAGCCTTTAGATCTCACTCCTCCTTGATCCAACGCATCAAGACACACAGGAACACCATGGTCTTGCAGGGCCTTGCCACATGGAATCAGAGCTAAGTTTTTTTTAATTTTTTTTAGTTTTAATTACATAAATGCTTTTATTTAATTTCTTTATTTTATTTTTATTATTAGAATTGTTATTATTTATTCTAATAAATTAGTTTTTTCATAATAAATTTATAATTATTTACTTTTTATCGAAAGTTCGATTTTCATAATTCTATTAATAATTGTTTTTTATATTTAAGAATTCAATTTAAATTTTCAAATATACTTTTAATCAATTAAATAATTAGGATTAATCCAATAATTATTTAATTGTTTATATTTAATCGAACTTTCGATTTTCTTTAACCTTTAATGATTATTAAGAATATTAAAATCATTTATTTCACATATTTTGTTCAATTAGGGTTTGTAGATTTTTAGTCAATTAGGGTTTGTATATTTTTAGCCAATTAGGGTTTGTTGATTTATAATGCACTAACCTTTCTCTTCTTCCTTCTTGATTTTCAGGGTTGATTAAGAATTCGATGAAGGCTCGAGGCATTGGCATTAATTTGCCTCTTATTTTTCTTGCCCTTATTATTATTTTTCTGTTTTTTCCCTTCCCCGCAGGTGTTTATTGTAATAGCGTAGGACTTTTAAGTTATGCCTTTAATTTCTATATTTTTTTAACTCCAAGGTTAGTAATCTTAGGGAGTGCAAGCCTTGAATTAACATAGCTCACTAATTACAAGATAATATAACTGAATTGAACCACATGATTGTGCCACACACACACCTTTAGGGTAATCCCTCTTGCTGCCTGTTGCCTTATTACTGTTGCCTGTTGCCTTAATTTGTGAAAATAGTCAAGTCCCTCGGATACGAGGATGCCTCAGCAAATGTTGCCCTCAGTTCATTATTGTCACTTAAGATCAGAAGTCCCTTCGATGTTGCCTTCGATTATATGATCTTGTACCTCAAGGTTGCCTACGATATGATGATGATAGTCCCTTTCGATTGCTGAGGTATCCTTATTGGTTACCTAAAATGACTATTTTATCCTTCCCTTAGACTACCTTCCCTCTTTATGGCAGGGCCAGTCTTATGGCGAACGATAACCTCGATGACCCTTTAAATCCAATAAAAGGACTTCCTACCCTCCTATGGTATGGATAGCCCTGAAAGGCTAAAAGAATATTTTTTTTAAAACTCTGGGTAGTTGCTATTAAATGCTTGCTCTGGTTTAAATTCAAACTTTCCTCTTTCAAAAAACCTTCAAAAAGGCTACGCTTATTTTACAAGCTAAAGTCCTTATTCAAAACCTTTTTTTTCTCAAACTTCTCAAACATTTTGAAAACAAGGTGAGCTAAGCAATTAAGAGCCCATGGATAACCGTGGATACAAAGGGTGCTTTAAACCTTCCCTTTGTATAACCTACCCCCCGAACTCAAAATCTTTCAAAGGTCTTTCCTATTCTTTTTGCCTTTCCAAATTGGATAAAATAAAAGTCGGTGGCGACTCTTGCTTACCGCAACATTGCTTGCTTAAATATAAAAAGTCAGTTCACCGTATTACCAAACTGGCGACTCTGCTGGGGACTTTCGAATAAAAAAAAAGGGGTTACTTTAAAGTTTAGGATTCACTTTAAAATGTTTTCTATTGTTTGCTTTGCTTGCTTTATTTTTTAGGGGTGTTTTGGGAATTAAATGAAGGACGAATCCTACACCCGGATTCAAGTTCACTTAAGATAGGAGCGGAATAGTCATGGAGACCTCCCTTGTGCATGCTTGGGATTGGGCCTCCACTGGTTATTGTGTACCTCTTTTGCATGAGAGAGGTTTACGCATGTATCTTTGGGTGCGCGGAGCTCAAGGACCTTTAGTCACATTTAACCCATCTTAACTTTTAGGAACGTAGTGGGAGGGCTATTCTTGGTGCATGCCAAGTTATGGTCGCGACCCGATACTACAGCTCAGATAGGTTTCTTCCTAAAGTATCATTGCGTAGTATACATGTACCATGTTCGAGGGTGCTTTAGAAGGGGCTGACAATTCTGGGTCACTGGTAGAACCCGTTGCTGAAATCTCTTTATCCATAGAAGTGCCTTTAGGAAGGGTATCTCACCTGGTCAAACTCCATGCAAGCCAAGGCTAAAGAATTTGTGTGATTTGTGTGGACTTATTTGTGTCCATGCCTCATGCATACATGCATCATTCATACATATCATGGCTAACTCATTTCAAGGAATTAAAGGATTGTTAATCATAATTTGTTTTGTAGGTCATGGAAATCAAAGTTCGTAAACCGTTCTGCCTCAGTTTCAAGGGAGTGCCTACATCCTTAAAGATTCTTTGTGATAATTTTTCTGGTACTCTTGTACTTTATGGTACGAACCAAAGTGGATGAAGCTCTCCTCAACACCATGATCTGATTCTATGATCCTTTCCTTCATTGCTTTACTTATAGGGACTTTCATTTTGTTCCCACATTAGAGGAATTTTCCTCCATACTAGGATTACCGGTACTTGATCAGATGCCCTACACTGGTGAAGAAGAGATTCTTAAGGTGGAAAATGTTGCTGCTGCATTGCATTTGCCTCGGTCAGAAATCAAAAAGGCTTGGGTGAATAAAGAAGAATATACTGGTTTGCCTATTGACTTCTTGTATAGTCAGGCTGAAATCCTGATTAATGCTACAAGTATGGACGCTCTTGAAAAAGTCCTCGCCTTCCTGATCTATGGGCAAGTCTTATTCCCTCGTTATGAAAAAATTGTTGATGTAATTTCCATTAAGATCTTTATCAGCAACAATCCCATTCCTACATTATTGGGTGACTTGTTGCATTCCATCCATCATAGATCATCTAAAGGGAAAGGTTGTATTCTTGGATGCTCGCCTCTATTGCATGAGTGGTTTATTTCGCACTTACTCCGTTCCACGATAAAGAACGAAGAAGGTTGGACTTGGGCTCAAAGAGTCATGAGGCTTTCTTACGATGATATCGTTTGGAACCAAAAAGAGTTTGAAGGAACCCATTTTTTTGATAGTTGTGGAGATTTTCCAAATATACCTCTTCTTGGTACCTGAGGAGGAATAACTTATAATCCCATCTTAGCTCGGCATCAGTTTGGTTTCGCTTTGAAAGACAAACCTCACTCCATATACCTCAGTGCAGAAAACTTTAATTATGATTCAGATACAACCGGGAAGAAGAAGTTGTTCATCATAGCTTGGTTCAAGGTAAAGAAATTAGGGGCAAGAGAATTGGGATTAAGAAACTACACCCCTTCATATCTCTATTTTAGATAGATTTATAATCGAGTAGTCGAGTATGGTATGCCATATCCATCTGATACTCCTGTGGTACCAAGGGTTACTCCTCCGGTCATTCCTGTGGTTTTGGAGCCTTATGTTCCCGCTCCAAATGAAGACCTTGCTGCTACTATTGCATCTTTAAGAAGAGAAAAAGATAATCTCGAAAGGCGCCTACAGGATGTTGAAGCAGAAAAAGCAGTGTTGGTAGCCAATGCCAAAGAACGTGATAGTATGCTTGACTATTTCTCCCGTAAATGGAAGATTGAGGATTTCGTCTCTCCAGATTAGATACAATCATGAGAACAAGAGATTGATAGACTCGTCCAAGAAAGAAACGAGATGATTAAAGCTCACAAAGAAGAGATCAGAAGTTTAAAGAGAAAGCGCCGACTCGAAGACTGATTTCTATTATTTTTATTTTATATTTTATTTTATATTTTCAGCACCTTTTGATGTAACTATTAATTTCATAACATTATATTACAAGAGAATTAATATTTTGTTTTTTATTTTACTATGTGTTAAAAATCTTTTAATTCCTTGAAAACATTGCATACGCATAAACATATCATCCATAACATAGCATCACATCTCTTATAAGCAGGTCTCTCATCTTTCCGCTGTTTATTTCAGTAAGGAAATGGATCTCGAACAATCCGTCAAGAATCTCCAGGCACAGAATGTTGAGTTCCAAGCTTAGATCCTGAACTTGTCCAAGGGCAAGATGAGCTGAAATCCCTTCTAACTAAGAAGGAGAAGAAGACCAGGAAGCCGGTAAGTATTCTCAATATGGGAAGAAGATTCAAGGGCCCTCTCAAAAAGGTCAAAGAAGCTGAAATCCCCGAAGACAACGAACAAGATGATGATGCTAGCATCAAGACTGATGCAAAGAGTAACATAGGCTCTGCTGATCAAGATAATGAAGAGGGCTATTACCATGAGGAAGAATATCTTGAAGAGAAGTACAGGCAACTAGAGGAACGTATGAAGGCTATGGAAATCTTGAAGGTACCTGGGCTGGATTTTGAGGAACTAGGGCTCATCCCTGGAGTCGTTATCCCTCAAAAGTTCAAGACTCCGACTTTTCTAAGTATGATGGAGTTTCCTGCCCTAAAATGCATCTGAGATCATATGTGAGGAAGATCCAACCTCACACTGAATATAAGAGACTGTGGATTCATTTCTTCCAAGAGAGTTTGTCTGGGACTCAACTAGAATGGTACTATCAGCTGGAGAGTGCCAGCATTCGCACTTGGGAAGACATGGCTGCTGCTTTTTACAAGCAATATCAATACAATGCTGACCTTGCACCAACTAGCTTGCAATTGCAAAGCATGTCTATGGGGTCGAAGGAACGTTTCAAGGAGTGTGCTCAAAAGTGGAGAGATCTAGCTGGAAGAGTTCAACCTCCCTTGATCGATAGGGAATTGGTGGACATGTTCATGGGTACACTAACCGGGCCGTTCTATAGTCACTTGCTAGGTAGTTCCTCATCTGGCTTCACTAACCTCATATTGACAAGAGAACGTGTCGAGAGTGGTATTCGAAGTGGGAAGATTCAAGTAGGCGCCACCTCTGGTACTACAAAGAAGCCATACCATGGGAGGAATGAGTCTAATGTTGTTCATAGTCAAAGGGGTTGTAATAAGAATGATTAGAACCAGTCTGTCGGGGCCGTTCTAATCTCCGCGCCAACACCTCAGCAAACTCCCAGACAAGGGTATCAACGTAGGTCAGACGCACCCAGAAGGCAATTCACCAGGATCAACATGCCTTTATCTCAAGCCCTGCAACATCTGTTAAAGGCCAATTTGATCACTATAAGAGATCCTCCGAAGAATGTCACTCCTACGTCTCCAAACTATGATCCTAATGCAAAATGTGTGTACCACTCCAATAGTCCTGGACACCATGCTGACAACTGCTGGGCGCTGAAAAATAAGATTCAAGACATGATAGATGCTGGTGAAATCGAGTTTGATCCTCCAGAAACTCCGAATGTTATTACTGCCCCTATGCCAAATCATGACAAAACCGTTAACGCTATCATGGACACGGTCTATGTCTATGATGTGAGAGATCTGTCAACTCCACTCTCAGTTGAAGGATAGAAAAACACTTAGAAAGGGGGGGTCTCAATAAGTGTAACTTTAAAAACTCTTAGGCTATGTTTGGGAGTTTGGAGGGGAAGGGAGGGGAGGGTTTTGAAAAATAGGAAGAATTGGGTGAAAAGGTTAAAAAGATTTTGGGTAGGAGGATTTTGGAGGGTTTGAGTTTATTCATAACACCAAAAACCCCATAAAATGGGGGAACTCAAAAATTGTATCAAAGGAGGGTTTTGGAGGGTTTTGAAGGGCTTATATAAAATTTCCAAATATCTTTTAGGTTGTTATAGTATTCTGAAAATTAAAAATTTAGTAATAATAATGACTCTTTTATCATTCTAAACAAAATCATTTTTTCAAAAAATGTCAAATATTTTCCTATATTTTTTTAAAAATTCGTTTTTGGAAGCCTTCCCCTCCCCTCCCCTCCAAACCCCCAAACATAGCCTTAAGATAAAAACAATGAACACAATATTTTTATCCTGGTTCGTTGTTAACAAAACTACTCCAGTCCACCCCCTTAGAGTGATTTACCTCAACTGAGGATTTAATCCACTAATCAATCTTGATTACAATGGTTATCCACTTAGAAACACTCTAAGTCTTCTAGAGTATACTGATCACACCTTGATCACTCTAGGAAATCACCACTTAGAAACATCTAAGTCTTCTAGAGTCTACTGATCTCACTGATCACTCTAGGAACCTTTTACAAATCAATGTAAAATAAATGTTTACAAGAGTATGAATTTGCTTCTTAAAAAGCTATAATCACAACTGTGATATTTCTCTTAAGTTCTAAGCTTAACACTCACTAAATATTACAAAGAATGTGAGGTTGAAGATGAAGTTCGTGTGTTTTGATTTTAACAGCGTTTCAGTAAGTTTTCCAAGAATTCATTACTGCTTGTGATCAGAACTTCACTATATATAGGCGTTTGAGAAAATGACCGTTGGAATGCATTTAATGCGTTGCGTGACTGGACAACTTTGCATTTAATGTTTTCACTATTTTGTCAACTACCTCGAGCCATGCTTTTCTCTGCTTTTACTGACTTTGCCTTTTGTAGCTTTTAACGTTCCTTTTATCAGTCAGAGATTAGACTTCATAGCCTGTCATCTAGTACTAACTTCATATTTCAGATTTTGTGAATACAATGTTTGAATAACCAGAATCAAAGTTACAGCTTGGTGCAGAGCATCTTCTTGTCTTCTGACTTTGAAGTGCTTTAGCGTGATACCATAAGAACTTCAGTGCTTCTGCTTCTGATCTCAAGTTCTTTTGATGCTTCATAGACCATGTTCTGATTCTGCTTGACCATCTTCTGATGTCTTGCGAGAGCATGTTCTGATGTTGCAATCCTGAACCTTCTAAGTCAGTGCTTCTTAGCGCTGAATTGTGCATACTCCTTATATATTTCCTGAAATGGAAAATGCATTGGATTAGAGTACCACATTGTCTTATACAAAATTCATATACATTGTTATCATCAAAACAAGAATATTGATCAGAACAAATCTTGTTCTAACAATCTCCCCTTTTTTGATGATGACAAAAACATATATAATTGATATTAATTTGCAATCAGAATATCAGATGACAAAAGACAATTACACAGATATAGCATAAGCATATAATTAGAGTGTGTGAATATGTCTCCCCCCTGAGATTAACAATCTCCCCTGAAATAAATACTAGAAGAATTTATAAATAAAAGACTTCCCTGAGTATTTTTCATTTCAGCAGAGACTTTCACTTCGCCTAGAACTTCAGAAAATTCAGAGCTTCTGCTTCTTGCTTCCATAGGACAACATCAGAGCTTTGAATTTTTTCTTAGTTGTCATAGCATGCTTGATTGAATCAAAACATTCTTGAATGTATCAGAGCATCATCAGGGCATCTTTACATCCTGAAATGTTTCAGAACATACTAGACAAAAATATCAGAACATGAACGCATCAGAGCATAACGTGAATGTGTCAGAGCATTCTTGATAACTATCATGTATCAGAGCATTCTTAATGAATAGCACTTATCAGAGCATATAAGATGAAGAAAATGTATCAGAGCGTATTCTCAACCGAGAACATCAAAGCATTCTTCGAATGACTATCAGAACATTCTTCTTCTTGCTTCTGATCTTGAAGCTTCACAGCACTAAGCTTGCTTCAATTTTTCAAGAACATGCTTCTTTATAAAATTGCCTTTCCTCATGTATTTGCTTCTTCATGTTGAGCTTTTTCAGAATATCTTCAATCCTGCAAAAAATCTCAAAGACATAGTGTAGCGGGGAAAATCTGATATCGAAGCCATAAGATTGACTCGAATCAATATTTCGTTTGAAATCGCCACCGCGCTTTATTTTTTTCAAAGGAAAAGGGAAAAGAACGAAAAACCCAAAGTTTTGTTTTTAAAACAAGGAAGAGAACTCAGGTTCGGGTGTTGATTATATGAGGGGAAGGTTTTAAGCACCCCTCATATTTGTGGTACTCCACAGGAACCTTTTTGAAAATCTGTGTCGTGTGTGCTAAAAAAGGGTTTGTTTTATTTTTAAAATAAGCTCGGCAAAGCATTAAGCCTTGTGCCTACATACCTCCTCGGTGCAATGGAGAAGTCAGAGCTAATGTAGTTCCGCTTTTTGGGAAAAACGTTTTAAAAACGAATAAACACTTTATCGTCGTTGGAGAGAAATACTCAGCCATTGATCTTGAGCATGAGAACAAATGAGTTCTTTGCATCGCAAATGAAAGAAGGGCTCCAACTCGGATAAAATCAACAAGTATGCCACTAGCTCTCTCACGCGGAAAAGCTCTCATTATATCAATCAATTTCAAAATCGTGGGGTATAACCACTCGTTTCGACGATTAATAGTGTCTAAACTTTCGAAGAAAAGGGCCACTAAGGGCAAAAGATGTTTTTTAAGAAAAAAGGTTTTGAAAAGATTTGCAAACATAAGAATGTTTTGGAAAAAGAGAGAAGATTTTGAAAATTTAAGAAGTGGGAGGAGATGAAGAGGCTACCCTATTGCGTAAAATAAAAGCTAAGGAAAAGAACGGTCTAACCGAAGAAGAAGCCAACACTTGACATTATGAGTCAAGGTAGATTTCCCATCCTTTGGAATATCAATACTAAACCAACATTATCACTTGGGGATCCAGATGAACTTATTGTCTTAGCACCACTTTGCATTAAGCACATTAAAATTCTGAAAAAAATCGGGCAGAGTAACGGCTGTTTTCGGGTAAAATCCTTATCTCAATGCCTTGGAATTAACCATCAAGGGCTTTCAAGAAAATACCTGCATACACAAACAGACAACAATCCAATGCCAGACAGACAGAACAATCACAGAGTATTAACAGAATGAGAGTCCAGAGGTCCTAAGTCCACAAGTCCGAGTCTCCAGAATGCTAGGGATAGTAACCAATAGTCCAAAAGAGAGCCTTAGGTGTTTTTTAGATTTTTGTTGTTTATTAGTGTTTTAGCATAAAAGTAAAGTATGGTCCAAGTGGACAAAGAGAAAATAGCGGAAACATAAACATATGTCCAAATGGACAAAGAGAAAAATAGCGGAATGTAAATATGATGAAATGATAAAATGAAGCGATAAAGCGAGAAATATAAAGAGCGGTATAATAAATTGCGGAAATTAAAGTTAGTTGTTAGATGTTAAAGATAACCATCTTGAAACTTGTCAAGTATGTTATCAAAGTTAGTAATAAAGATCGATGGTGAGTGAAGGATGTTCTCGGATTTAAATTCAATGGAACTTTATCAGAAGCTTGATAAAATCATGGCGACTACACGATAAATTTCCATAAGTCTTAAATCAACCGCATACAATTCTCTTCCATATTTGATCTTTTTTGTTCGGGACCCGAAATATTGCGCTATGTTAAGCAGATCGCCAAGTGATTTATGTAGAAATCACCCTACAACGAGGCCGGTCAAAACTTTATGTGCTAATGCATGCGAGAGAAATGATATGTAGATCATTCTCCGAAAGCAATACCGCACGAAAAGAAAATAGGTAACGATCTAGTCTTTACTAAGAATCCATAAGAATTCTCAAAGTGTTAAGACTTTCATCGATCAAAAGAAAAAAAGGAGAAGAAGAAGATAAAATGCATAAAGTAAAGTCAACTCACACTATCATTAATATCATTCATCTAATATTATGGATTTGGTCCTTTCAAACCTATCAACATCCTAGATCCAATGATATTAATGAAATGGAGGAAGAAGAATAAAATTCACAAAAGATAATCAACTCACACTATCATTAATATCATTCATCTAATATTATGGATTTGGTCCTTTCAAACCTATCAACATCCTAGATCCAATGATATTAATGAAATGGAGGAAGAAGGAAGCCAAAACAAGCATAAAAAAGGCAAAAAACCACATTCTTCCAGCAGGAAATCGATTTCATGCAGGGGGAAATCGATTTCCATAGTGCAGTTTTTCAAAAAAAAAAACAAGTTACGTTCAGCAGGAAATCGATTTCAGCCTTAAGGAAATCGATTTCATCAGTGTAAATTTAAGCAAAAACATCATTTAAAGGCATGAAACTTGATTTGAACAAATATACAAACACCTTATGATCACACATCAACTTGAGCACGAAATTTCCATCACAAAACCAGCAAATATCATCAATATAGCATCAAAGATGCATTGAACACAAGCAATAAAGATCTACATCATGGATCTAGCAAATTACCACTTCTTGAACAAAAGTCTTGGAGTAGCTTCAAGAGCAAGCACGAAGTGTATAGATCCTTCAAATTTGGAGATGAGCAACCAAAGAAAAGAGAGAAATGTAGGAGGTTTAGTTCAAAATTAGCAAGATTCAATGTGAATCTCACTAATCTTATGAAAATGAACTTTGGGTGAGGGTTTTGGAAAGGGTGAGAAATGAATTTGCAAGCAATTTTTTGGCTCTCCAAGCTTGAGAAATGAGAGAGTAGTGGCCTCTATTTATAGGATGAGAGCAAGAGTAGTGGCAATTTGGTCATTTGCTCTTGGTTAATTAACTTGTGTTTAATTGGTGATTAAAGTGGCATTTAAATGGTAAAAAATGGTAAAATGAGGTTAAAATGGAATTAATGAAGGGAATTATTTTGGTGAGGTGGAAAATTGGTAAAATGACAAAAAATGGTCAAAGAAAATAGGTGCCAAAATCAAATCAAGCTTCCCTCTCTATTTTTTTTAAATTTCGCCTTAAGGAAATCGATTTCCCCCAGGAGTGAAATCGATTTCACTCTATTCCAGAAGAGAATTTGGCGCAAAATACACTAGGGAAATCGATTTGCCCAGGAGGGAAATCGATTTCATGCTGTCCAGAATGTGATTTTGTTGAAAATTGCTGTAGGGATATCGATTTACCCAAGAGGGAAATCGATTTCATCAGTCCAAAATGTGGAAAATGCCTTGTTTATTGCATGTCTTGGCTTGGTACCTACAAAACAAAAGCCTACAAAGAAACAAAGCAATATTTTTGGTATTTGGGTTAGTATAATATGCATACAAGATAAACAATCATTGGTGCTTGACGGTCCCTCTTATTGATGAGGTGAGTGCAACACCACAAACAAAACTTCCAAGTGAAGCTCTTGATTAATGATTGGGATATGAATGATATATGATCTTAGGGTCAAAAATTGGGGTATGACACATAGAACTTGCAAATAATGTTAGGAATGTTGAGACTTAATCCCAGCAACTGATATAATAAATCATATCAATTATCATGTTTCTCCCCCTTTTTGTCATAACACCAAAACGCATTAAAAATATTCAGATGATAAAACAACATAAAGTGAAGAAGATAATATTTTATTGATTAACAAAATATATCAGAAGTATACAAGAGGAATAGAAGCAGATGCAAGAAACAGATGCAAGAAACAAGAAGACATCTAAGACTAAGACACACTACGACTAGCCTAGCTTAGAAGCTATCTTGCCAGAATGTTTTGAATCTCAGCAGTGGTTTCTGTCTGAGTCTTCATAAAAGATCTGAACTCATTGTGAGTTTCCTCATGCTTGTCCAGACGAGAAGCAAGATCAGCTTGATTCTGTTGAAGAGCCTTCATGGTGTTCATCAGAACAGAAGGTCTAGCAGAAGAAGCATCAAAGCTATTGTCCAGAAGAGGAGTCTCAGCAGCAGCATCGACCATGAGAACATCAACTTGATTTTCCTTAAGAGGAGATTGCATAGCAGGATGATTCTCTATAGCTTGTTTCTCTGCATCAGCTTCTGCCTCAAAAGCATCTTCAACAAACACAGGAGAAGGGATTTCAGAATCTGAATTCTCTAGAGCCAGAAGAATTTCACCCAAATTCTTTGGAGGTGTAGGAGCAGCAGGTTCTGATGGGTATTCAACTTCTAGATATACCATTTTTGGTGCCTTAGTAGAGGGATTCTCCCTTAACCAGTTGAATAAGAACTTAAAATCTCCAGCCAAAACGTGGAGAGAAGGCTTCCACACAACCATAGCAAGAGGTTGAACTTCTTCAAGCTCATCAACAAATTTCTTCTCCTCAAGATATTTCCTGTTCCTGAGGGGGCAGAAATAGCAGTATTCATAATCCCTTAGGAACTCACAAGGGCCAGGAGCTTCTGCTTCACATATCTTATGAAGCTTCAGAAGGTCAAAATTGAACTCCCTTCTGAAGGCTCTCCAAAGACTCCTTGTATCAACATAATCTGTCATGGCATTATGTGCAACCTTCAAGGCTTCTAGTCCTGTCTGTACCTTTTGTTTCAGAAATTCAAAATTTACACCAACAGATAGTTTAGGGTTAGGGGTTTTGAATTTGGTGGAAGAGGAATCTGGATACAGAATGAAGTAGGGTTCATGTTCTCTATCAAGAGAAAGCAGTGATTCTGCTTCATCCTCATATTCCACGTTAACAAAGGCAGGATCAGGACGAGGTTTGGGGGTGAAGTTACAGGCACGGAATAATTCTTTTAAAGAATCATAATTTGGAGATTCTGATGCATTTGCATTGTTGGGAACAGGGGAGGTAACAGGTTCATAGTTTGAATAAGGAGGAGGTTGAGAGGTGGAGATTTTTGTGTGAGGGGGAAAGAGGGTTTGAAGGGGTAGAACATCAAGAATAGGTTCAACAAAGGGATGGTCAAAAGTAGTATAGGTTTTGGGTGAAGAAGGAGGGGTGAGAACTTTGGTGGTTGAAGGTGATTTGGTGGAGGCTTTTTCTGGTTGTATTTCTGGTTGAGATGGTTTTGGAACTTCTGTTGGTACAGATTTTGAAATAACAAATGGAACAGAACCAGGTTCAGAAATAAACACACCTTTAGGTTTCTTGGGAGGCCTTTCAGAATCAGCTTCAACTTCTTTCCTCTTCTTCTGAAACTCAACCTTCTTTCCTGCAGAAATATCTTTCTTCCTTGCTTTTACTTCATTTTCCTCTTCATTCTTCTTCTGTTCTCCTTCAACAACCTTCTTTTTCTTCTTCTTCTTCTTATCTTTCTTTTTCTTCTTCTTCTCTACATCCTTCTCATCATTATTCTCATCATCCGTCTTATCAGTCTTTTTCCTCTTCTTCTTCTTTTCAGCTTCCTTCTCATCATTTTCCTTTTCAATAACAACTTCGTTATTTTCATCAGCAACTTTTTCTTCAGTTCTCTTCTCCTTACTTATAGAAGGAACATCTTGCTTACGCTTTGTCCTTCTTTCTTTTTGAGAGGCAGCTTCTGGTAAGTCTTCTACTATACCATCCTTGGTAGACGGAAGCTTTTGCCTGCTTGTCCCCATCTTAGTATCCACAAAACCATCCTGTTTGAGAATATTATGGTAATGAACCTTAATATCTGGCTGTTCATTTAGAAAGAACAACTCAAACTCAGCAAGAACTGGACCTCTTATGTTTCTAACATTTGGATCTGGTTTAGGAGCAGTACCAATAGCTTGAATAAGACCCATTTTCTTCAAAGAAGTAGCATTCAAGGCACTCCCATTGATTGTATAAGGATCTTTGACTATTCCAGCATTTTCCAACTCTTCAACCATCTTGGTTTGAACCAGAAGATTGGTAATAATCCTTCCAAAAGGAATAACAGTTCCTTTCTTCTTTGTTTTGCTCTCATCTCGAGAGTCCTTCACAGCATGCCACATGTGATTGAAAATTATGTAAGAGACATCCACCTTCTTATTTGTACCAAGGAAGTACATGATGTATTGTTGATTTCTATTGACGAAATCAGAAGAACTGGTTGATTTCCTGTGGTAAAAACAACCTAGCAGAATCTGTGTCCATACTTTGTATATGTTCTTCAGATCTTTAACTCTAGTTGATTTCTTTCCATCAGTAAAGATTTCAGTATAGACTGCATTCATCAAATCAAACAACATTCTCAGTGTGTTTTTAGTGATGGAGAAGAACCTTCCATGAACAAACGAAACTATGGCTTTAGGGATAACAAACGCATGAACCCAGAACTCCTTCACAAGGTCTGGATATACTGGTCCACGGAATTCAAGAAACAAAGACGACTAATTCTGAAAAACCAAATTGTCTTTGATATGGATTTGATGTTCTTCCAGATTATCAACATCCACCATCAGTTCACATATAACCTCCAACTGATCCCGAGGAATGGAGCAAGTGATCATTGGAATGAGTTCATGTTCTTGTTCTTGTTGTTGTTGTTGTTGAGAAAAAGAACCAGCATTTGATGATGAAAGAGCAGCCATTGAAACTTTTCTGAGATTTATGGGTTTAGGGTTTTGGAAAAGAGCAAAGAGATTGTAGAAATGCATGCACAAGAGAGAGAATGAATGCGTGAAAAGAAAAAATTATGTGATGAGGGCGGTTTAAATAGACACGGATTTGAAAAACAAATGCAATCAAATTCTGAGAATGAACAGTTACGAAATGCAGAAAATCAATGCATTTAATGTTGAGTGACGTTAGGGAAAAACGTGATATTTGAAATGATTTGCACAGTTACCTAGGGCGGCGTCTCATCAACTGCACGCATGCTTGTCCCTTAAAAGTGAACACGTGTTCATCTTCTGTAATAGCTTGTGACAACTGTTTTTCTTTAAAAGAGATTCTGAATCAACTTAGACATATGAAACGTTAGCTATAACAGAATCAGAATATCTAACTGACTAACAATCAGAACTTCTTATAAAAAAATAAACTTAACATTTCAAATCTAGTCCATATATTAGAACTTCTCATCCTTTCATTCTGGGCATAAATCCATACTGAGATTCTTCAGAATGAACTTAAACCTATCTTCAGCAAGGGGTTTTTGTAAAGATATCAGCCCATTGATGGTCTGTATCAACAAAGTTTAATGATAGAACACCCTTCTGAACATAGTCCCTAATGAAATGATGTTTAATCTCAATATGTTTAGCTTTGGAATGTAAGATTGGATTCTTAGATAAACATATAGCAGAAGTATTATCACAGAAGATAAGAATGTTACTCTCATATATCTGATAATCTTCTAGCCGACTCTTCATCCAGAGCATCTTTGTACTACATCCAGCAGCAGCAACACATTCTTCTTCTGTTGTAGAGAGGGCAATGGTAGCTTACTTCTTGCTGTACCAGGAGATCAGGTGACTTCAAAGAAATTGACAACTTATAGAAGTACTTTTCCTTTCAGTTCTATCTCCAGCGTAATCAGCATCACAGAATCCTACTAAGTTGTATTCTTCAGATCTTCTGTAGACTAAACCAACATTAGTAGTACCTTTTAGATACCTCAGAATTCTCTTAACAGTTGTTAAGTGAGATTCTCTAGGATCTGATTGGAATCTTGCACACAGACAAACACTGAATAAAATATCAGGTCTAGAAGCAGTAAGATATAGAAGAAATCCAATCATACCTCTGTAGAGCTTCTGATCTACCTTCTTACTTACCTCATCCTTACCTAGAACACACGTTGGATGCCTAGGAGTTTTTGCTTCTTTTCTTTCTGAAAGATTAAACTTATTCAGAAGTTCTTTCACATACTTGGTTTGATGAACATATGTTCCATCAGAAGTTTGATTGATCTGGATCCTAATGAAGTACTTGAGTTCTCCCATCATGCTCATTTCAAACTCAGCCTGCATAGACTTAGCAAACTCCTTTCCAAGTGTAGCATTAGAGGTTCCAAAGATAATACCATCAACATAAATTTGGAAAATTAAAATATCCTTTTAAAGGTTTTACAAAAGAGAGTAGTATCCACTTTTCCTCTAGTAAAACCATTATCCAGAAGGAAAGAACTTAATCTTTCATACCAAGCTCTAGGAGCTTGCTTTAGGCCATATAATGATTTCTTTAATTTGAAAACATGTTCTGGAGACTTAGAGTCTTCAAAACCAGGAGGTTGGTGGACATATACTTCCTCATCTATATAACCATTTAAGAAGGCACTCTTAACATCCATCTGATATAGAGTGATGTTATGTTGAGTGGCAAAAGAAATTAACAAGCGAATAGATTATAACCTAGCCACTGGTGCAAAGGTTTCTGTATAGTCTATGCCTTCTTGCTGACTATAGCCCTGACCAACCAGTCTGGCTTTGTTTCTTACAACTTCTCCTTTTTTGCTTAGCTTGTTTCTGAAGACCCACTTGGTTCCAATGATGTTGAATCCTTTTGGTCTTGGAACAAGATCCCACACGTCATTCCTTGTAAACTGATTGAGTTCTTCTTACATAGCAATTATCCAGTCAACATCCTCCAGAGCTTGATCAACAGAAGTTGGCTCGATAAGAGATACTACACCAAATTAACATTCTGCATTGTTCTTAAGAAATGATCTGGTTCTAATAGGATCTTCTTTCTTCCCAAGGATAACATCTTCTGAGTGAGTAGAGGTGAGTCTAGAAGATCTTCTGATAGTCGGCTCTTCAGAAATTCTGAGATTTTCTATTGAAGCAGCAACTTGATCTTCTGACACTTTGCTTCTGGGTTCTTCAGCTTCTGAGTTAGAGACTTCAATATCTGCAAAATTCTCAAACTGCTTTGGCTTTTCAAGACCAAGCTTATCATCAAATCTGATATTGATTGATTCTTCAACAATCAATGTTTCAGTATTGCATACTCTGTAGCCTTTTGAGCGTTCAGAATATCCAAGAAGGAAACACTTCTGTGCCTTAGAATCAAACTTATTTAGATGATCTTTAGTGTTCAGAATATAACATATACATCCAAAAGGATGAAAATAAGAAATGTTGGGCTTTTTGTTCTTCCACAATTCATAAGGAGTCTTATTAAGAATAGGTCTTATGGAGATTCTATTCTGAATATAACATGCAGTATTTATTGCTTCAGCCCAGAAATACTTAGCCATATTGGTCTCGTTGATCATGGTTCTGGCCATTTCTTGTAGAGTCCTATTCTTTCTCTCTACATCTCCATTTTGCTGTGGAGTTCTAGGGAAAGAGAAATCTTGGGCAATACCATTTTCTTTGAAATAAATCTCAAAGAATCTGTTCTCAAATTTGCCACCATGATCACTTCTGACCTTTATGATTTTACACTCTTTCTCAGATTGGATCTGAGTGCAGAAGTCAAAGAATACTGTATGAGACTCATCCTTGTGTTTCAAGAACTTTTCCCATGTCCATCTGCTATAATCATCTACGATGACTAATCCATATTTCTTCCCTCTGACAGATGCTGTTTTGACTGGTCCAAACAGATCAATGTGCAGAAGTTCTAGCGGCCTAGAGGAAGAAACAACATTTTTATATTTGAATGCAGATTTGGAAAACATCCCTTTCTGACATGCTTCGCAAAGAGCATCTGATTTATATTTCAGATTAGGTAGTCCTCTTACCAGATTTAGTTTGTTAATCTGAGAAATCTTTCTCAAACTAGCATGGCCTAATCTTCTGTGCCAGACCCATCGCTCTCCACTAACAGACATAAGACAAGTTACCTTCTGATTCTTAAGATCTTGAAGATCATATTTGTAAATGTTGTTCTTTCTCTTGCCTGTAAATAGGATTGAGCCATCCTTCTGACTTACAGCTTTGCAGGACTTTTGATTGAAGATTATGTCATAACCAATGTCACTTAATTGACTTATGGACAATAAGTTCTAAGCTAATCCATCTACAAGAAGTACATTAGTTATGGAAGGAGAGTTACCAATACTTATGGTTCCTGAGCCAATTATCTTGCCCTTCTGATCTCCTCCAAACTTGAATTCACCAGCGGACTTAAGCACCAGGTCTTGGAACATAGACCTTTTTCCCGTCATGTGCCATGAGCACCTAGAGTCCAGGTACCATGACATGTTTTGCTTTGTCTTCTTTGCTGCCAAGGATATCTGCAACAGAAATTATCTTCTCCTTAGGTACCCACATTTTCTTGGGTCCTTTCTTGTTAGTTCTCCTCAAGTTCTGATTGAACTTGGGTTTAGCATGATAATTAACAGGAGGTACAACATGATATTCCTTAGTTTGAGCAACATGATATTTTCTATTTTGTGTCACATGCTTCTTTGTGTTTGTGTGTAATGTGAAAGCTTTTAGCATGTGAAGTGAGCCTAATATCATGGGAGTGGCCATACTTGAACTGATCATACAATGGCTTGTATGTGATTTTCATATCATCTACAGGTTCAAGTTTGTATGGGGTTTCACCCTCAAAACCTATGCCAACTCTCTTGTTTCCACTAACAGCATATATCATAGAGGAAAGTTGACTTCTACCAATACCCCTAGATAAGAACTTCCTGAAACTCAAGTCATATTCTTTAAGAATATTGTTCAAGCTTGGAATAGATTTTTCTGAACCAGAAGATGACTCAGCATCTTTGGATAGTTTTAAAACTTCTTCTTTGAGTTCAAAATTTTCTAATTCAAGCTTCTTAGTTTCAGATACAAAGAGCTTTCTCAGCTTTTTGTATTTGATACTAAGCTTAGCCTTGATTTCAAGAATTTCAGCTAAACTGGAAGCTAGATCATCTCTAGATAATTCAGAAAATAGCTCTTCAGAGTCAGAGTCTGATTCTGATGTAGATTCTGATTCAGCATCCACAGTAGCCATCAGCGCTATGTTGGCTTGCTCGTCTTCAGAGTCTGATTATGATTATGATGAATCTGAATCATCCCAAGTTGCCATAAGACCTTTCTTCTTCTGGAACTTCTTCTTAAGTTTCTCCCTCTGAAGCTTTGGACACTCACTCTTGTAATGTCCTGGCTCCTTACACTCAAAGCACGTGACGTTCTTTTTGTCAGATCTTCTGAGTCTAGAAGATTCTCCTCTTTCAGGCTTTTTAGAACTTCTGAAGTTCTTGAACTTCCTTTGTTTACTCTTCCAGAGTTGGTTTACCCGTATGGAGATCATGGACAGTTCATCTTCTTCTTCTTATTCTGACTCTTCAGAATCTTCTTCCTCCGCCTGAAAAGCGTTAGTGCATTTTTTATTCAAAGATTTTAAAGCAATAGACTTACCTTTCTTTTGAGGTTCATTAGCATCCAACTCTATTTCATGACTCCTCAAAGCACTGATCAACTCTTCCAAAGATACTTCATTCAGATTCTTTGCAATCTTGAATGCAGTCACCATTGGGCCCCATCTTCTGGGCAAGCTTCTGATGATCTTCTTGACGTGATCAACCTTTGTATATCCCTTGTCAAGCACTCTTAATCCAGCAGTTAGAGTTTGAAATCTTGAGAACATTGTTTCAATGTTTTCATCATCCTCCATCTTGAAGGCTTCATACTTCTGGATTAATGCAAGAGCTTTTGTCTTTTTGACTTGGGCATTTCCTTCGTGAGTCATCTTTAATGATTCAAAGATGTCATGGGCAGTTTCTCTGTTTGATATCTTCTCATATTCAGAATGAGAAATAACATTCAGCAGAATAGTCCTTGACTTATGATGATTTTTGAATTGTTTCTTTTGATAATCACTCATTTCTTATCTTGACATCTTTGCTCCACTAGCATTTACTGGATGTTTGTAACCATCCACAAGCAAGTCCCATAAATCACCATCTAGACCAAGAAAGTAACTTTCCAATCTATCTTTCCAATATTCAAAATTTTCACCATCAAATACTGGTGGTCTAGAATATACATTTCCATTTCCATTGTTGTGTTGATCATTTGAAGTAGATGTAGAAGTGGATGTAACAATATCAACCATATTGACTTAGTGTTTTTCTCACCCTGAATGTTTTTCTAACACGGTTAAGTGCTTCCACCTAGAACCGGTGCTCTGATGCCAATTGAAGGATAGAAAAACACTTAGAAAGGGGGGGTTTGAATAAGTGTAACTTTAAAAACTCTTAAGATAAAAACAATGAACACAATATTTTTATCCTGGTTCGTTGTTAACGAAACTACTCCAGTCCACCCCCTTAGAGTGATTTACCTCAACTGAGGATTTAATCCACTAATCAATCTTGATTACAATGGTTATCCACTTAGAAACACTCTAAGTCTTCTAGAGTATACTGATCACACCTTGATCACTCTAGGAAATCACCACTTAGAAATTTCTAAGTCTTCTAGAGTCTAGTGATCTCACTGATCACTCTAGGAACCTTTTACATATCAATGTAAAATAAATGTTTACAAGAGTATGAATTTGCTTCTTAAAAAGCTATAATCACAACTGTGATATTTCTCTTAAGTTCTAAGCTTAACACTCACTAAATATTACAAAGAATGTGAGGTTGAAGATGAAGTTCGTGTGTTTTGATTTCAACAGTGTTTCAGTAAGTTTTCAAAGAATTCGTTACTGCTTCTGATCAGAACTTCACTATATATAGGCGTTTGAGAAGATGACCGTTGGAATGCATTTAATGCGTTGCATGACTGTACAGCTTTGCATTTAATGTTTTCACTATTTTGTCAACTACCTCGAGCCATGCTTTTCTCTGCTTTTACTGACTTTGCCTTTTGTAGCTTCTAACGTTCCTTTTGTCAGTCAGAGATTAGACTTCATAGCCTGTCATCTAGTACTAACTTCTAATTTCAGATTTTGTGAATACAACGTTTGAATAATCAGAATCAGAGTTACAGCTCGGTGCAGAGCATCTTCTTGTCTTCTGACTTTGAAGTGCTTTAGCGTGATACCATAAGAACTTCAGTGCTTCTGCTTATGATCTCAAGTTCTTCTGATGCTTCATAGACCATGTTCTGATTCTGCTTGACCATCTTCTAATGTCTTGCGAGAGCATGTTCTGATGTTGCAATCCTGAACCTTCTGAGTCAGTGCTTCTTAGCGCTGAATTGTGCATACTCCTTATATATTTCCTGAATGGAAAATGCATTGGACTAGAGTACCACATTGTCTTATACAAAATTCATATACATTGTTATCATCAAAACAAGAATATTGATCAGAACAAATCTTGTTCTAACACCAGTCATCAAGAGAAAGCTGCTGCAAGCCGGTTTATTTCCGGGTTGTGATCCAGATTGTTATTATTGTGCATTCAATCCAATGGTTGTGAGAATCTGAAAAGAGGAATACATGGCTGGATGGATCGTCACACCATCATGTTTGAAAAGTTTCCTTCTGTAGAAAACTTGTGCAAAGGTTTCTCCATGGCTTGAAGATTGAAGACGTATCAGTAATTTCCAAAGCTCCGTTGAAGATCCCTACTAAGGCTCCATTCAAGATTTCTGCTGAAACCCGTGTGGCTCCTGTGATCATCACTAAGCCTGGTCCAATTCCATATTCTTCTGATAAGGCTATCCCGTAGAACTACGGTGCCGAGTTCTATATTCAGGGAGTTAAACAAGAACTTGTAGCTGATAAGGCTGCTGAAGACGCTAATCCTGATGTGGGTAATATTGCCGGAACTAGTAAAGTAACAAGAAGCGGAAGAGTATTTTCTCCAGAAATCTCTCCAAACACTGCTGCACCTACTGGTACCCCTATTCCTAATCAAAATGCTGACACCCGAGGTAAAGGGCCGTTGCTTGAACCCATCCAGACCCCAGTTGAGACTGTTACTGAAAATCCATCTCCTGGAGATGCAAATGAGTTTTTGAAGATCATCCGCAAGACTGACTATGTATTGTTGAGTAGATGGGGCATACTCCCTCCAAGATCTCTATGTTATCACTCCTAAGTTGTTCCAAGACTCACACTAAAGCTATGATGAAGTTTCTAGAGGTTGCCCATGTGCCACGAGAGACTTCTGTCACTCAACTTGAGAATTGTATTGCAAATCTGACGACAGACAATTACCTTGGGTTTTCTGATGCGGATCTAAGTCCCAGTGGAAAGAATCATAACAAGGCTCTTCACATCTCCATTGAATGTGGGGGCATCACTCTGGCCCATGTACTAGTTGACAATGGTTCATCTCTGAATGTGCTACCCAAGATGGTATTGGACAAACTCAAACCCGAAGAAATCATGCTGAAATCCAGTGATGTGATAGTAAAAGCTTTCGATGGTTCAATGAGTACGGTATATGTCGAAGTTGAACTCCCAATCAGAGTAGGCTCTCAGTTTTTCAACACTGTGTTCTATGTGATGGACATCCATCCCGCTTATTCTTGTCTGCTTGGGCGTCCTTGGATACATGGGGAAAATGCCGTGACTTCAACTCTGCATCAAAAACTGAAATACCCGGCGAAAGGCAAGATCGTCACTGTGTATGGTGAGGAAGAATACGTGGTGAGCTTCATAGATGAGACCAAATATGTTGAATTCACTGGAGAAGCTTTTGAATCTCCCCGTCAGGCATTCGAGTAGGTCCTTCAAGTTACTCCTAAGGCTAAGCCTATTCACACTGTTCCTGAAGTTACCAGAATTCCTCCTACAATGGCTTCGCTGAAAGATGCTAGGGCTGTGGTTGAAGAAGGTGGTTGTACTATCTGGGGGCAACTCCCTAATATTCCTTACAAGTTCAACAAATGGGGTTTAGGCTGCGCTGTTAAAGATCAGAATGGAGAACAACACTCTTGTCCAGACGGCTTGAAATATCGTTTCATCAGCAAAGGGGTCAATGCCATAGGGGAAGATGAAGATGATTGCAACCTGGACAAGTGGATCTTTCCTACACCTGACAAAAGGCTGGACAACTGGAAGACCGAAGACATTGTCTCTATCTCCTATAGTCAGGAGTAATTGCCATTTCTAGTTTTGTTTTTTCTTTTATGTTTCCCAATTTTACTTTCTGTACTTCAATAAACAATAAACTTTAAAGCCGTGTGTCTTGCCCAGGGCACAACGGTCTGTTGTTAGGGCTTGTCATTTCATAAGAATATTTTCATTCAATAAAACATTGGAAGTTTCGTATTCAAATTGTGTGTTCGCTTTTATGTTTCTTTACTCTTCTATAGCTATGTGTTCTTACACACATCCACATAATGCACTGCAGATCCATATCCACTCTGGATCCCATTGATAACGACTCTGCTATTGCTAAATATGACTTTGAAAATCCGATATACCAAACTGAGGATGAAGGTGAGGAAGATTGCGAAGTGCCCAGAGAACTTGCTAGATTGCTAGAGAAAGAAGAAAAGACTATACATCCGCATGAAGAGCCAATCAAGGTTGTGAATATAGGCACCGACGAAGAAAAGAAAGAAATCAAGATAGGGGCCGAGCTAGAAGAGGGTGTCAAACAAAGATTGATCCAGATGCTACGGGACAATGTTGAGATATTTGTTTGGTCTTACGAAGATATGCCTAGACTCGACACTGATATTGTGGTTCACTGTCTACCTATCAAAGAAAACAGTCCTCCGGTTAAGCAGAAGTTACGAAGAAGCAGACTTGACATGGCTCAGAAGATCAAAGAAGAGGTTGAGAAACAGTTCAATGCTGGTTTCCTGAAGGTTGTGAGCTATCCACCATGGATCGCTAATATAGTCCCGGTACCTAAGAAAGACGAAAAGGTCAGAATGTGTGTAGACTACAGAGATTTGAATCGAGCAAGTCCCAAGGATGATTTTCCCCTACCACATATTGATATCCTAGTTGACAGTACTGCACAATGCAAAATGTTTTCCTTCATGGATGGTTTCTCAGGTTATAACCAGATTAAGATGGCACCCGAAGATAAGGAAAAGACAACTTTCACTACTCCTTGGGGCACCTTTTGTTACAAAGTCATGCCGTTTGGGTTGAAGAATGCAGGGGCAACGTATCAGCATGTAATGGTAGCTCTGTTCCATGATATGATTCACAGAGAAATTGAGGTCTATGTTGATGATATGATTGCGAAATCCAACACTGAAGAAGAACATCTGGTCCATCTGCAGAAGTCGTTTGATAGTGTTATACCCCAAAATTTGCCCACATATTTTCCAAGAAAACTCCAATCTGAAAATTAAGGGTCTCATATAATCATGGATTTTTATTTCAACAAATATCCTGACATATGAAATACTTAGTTTTTAGAATCTTTTTTATACAGTAATTTGGCTTGCAGTTGAATTTATTCTTACGCAAACACCAAATACTGTTTATTACTTCACACATGCTATTTATTTATTTACAGATAAATAGTACTGACACAATTGGTACAGAGTTAAATCTTTTTGCAGGCGCAGAATCAGGAAACTCAGACTGTACTGGTAACAGTAAACATTAGTTATTTATTATGTCTGTGTTTTTCTAACAAGTCATGTAAATAAACTTTCATTTTTCACATAAAACAAAAACAAAAAACAACAACAAAAAAGAAAATTAACTTTGACTGTTGATTTTTCACTCTAACTGCTACGTCAATACCTGAACAGTCAGTCGACAGCCAAACTGCTGGCAGTACAATTCTCAGTGTTTTGTACCATCAATCAAATCAATCTTTCACAATTCAAAATTCCAAGATCTTTGTGCTAGAAGTCTTCTGAATATCACGCGATTAGCAGAGACTCAACACTGCACAAAAATCAGGTACGCTTAACTGTCTCCTACACAAACAGTCCCTAATCAGGGTTTTTCTTGTTTTTACAGGAGCAACAAGTTTTTGAGAGCTCAAATGGATTTCATACACATCCATATATCTCAAAGTACCATCATACAAATTTTCAAACTTCAATTCACTCAGACGCACCGTCAGCAGCTCAAACAGTCAACAGACGACCCGTTTGACCAAAAAAGTCAACAGACAGTCAAAAATGAAATTTTTTGTCAAAGTCCATATTTTGTCAAAGGATTCATCATTTGATCATTGGATGATCATAATTCATCAAGGAAAGATCAAAAATCAACAAAACCCTAAGATTCAAAATTAGGGTTTTTGCCTGAAAAGTCAACTCAACTTTGACTGATCATAACTCTCTCATCCTTCATCCAAAAAATTCAAACCAAAGCTTGTTTTGAAGGAAATTCAATTATCTTTCAAATGCCATTAATCCCATGGTCATTGGATTCACCATTTGAAAAATATGATCAAAGACATTACAGGTCATTTTCAAAGTCAACAAAAAGACACTTTTTTCAAAAGGACACACAAGGAGCTTCAAAAATCATTTTGACATGAGACCAAAGACATTGGTTAGAGGACTCTTTGAGGTTTCTAAAAAGTGCAAGATCTCCTTCATATGACAAAAATTGAAGGATTTACACCTTGTTGAAGTTGGCTAAATTTTGGGAAAATACATGAAATCAACATTGTTCAAAATTGCATTTTTTCCAAATGGGGCCAAGTTTTCAGCATTCAAACATCATTTCCATGATGATATGGGCCTCCCACGACCAAGACTAAGCCCATACCTTTTTTATCCATTTTTTGCATGATTTTATCTTACTTTAAGATTAAAATTAAAAGGAAAATGCATGGATAAATGGTAGCTTACAATCTAAGCATGACTCACCCAAGGAACCTTCAATTTTCTGCAGAGGATTGGTGCACAAGGCAAGAGCATTGAATGGAGTCAAGACTTGGTCAAAAATTCAAGGTTTTTAATATTTAAAAACCAAGTTTTCAACAAAGGCAACTAGCTGCAAGTTAGCTTCAATTCTAAGCACACATAGCTTATAAATAAGCTATCAGAGTTCAGCAAACAAGGGGAGACGAGTTCAGAAGCAAAGCTAAGCATAACACCTTTGTAATCACTTGAAAAAAATTCAAAGAAAACTCAAATTCGAATTTGTAATTTCTGCTCATTTCAATACAAACTAAGCATTCATACACCTTCCTTGAACATCACTGAAACTATCTCAATCAATTACAAGCCTTGAAGCTCACTGAATCGAGCTACACAGGTCAAAAATTGTTCAAACTAAAATCAATTCGTATCTGGCTATTCACACATGTTTAACAAGATGTAGACATACTATTGAGTTTGGTTTGAGGTGTAGATCATTTCTGGAGCTTTAATTAAGTTTTAGATGCGTATACACGAAACCACCATTTTAGGGTTCTTCATCCCAAAATTAGGGTTTTCTAAATTAGGCAAAATTACAGGTTCTGAATAGTACCATTGAGTTCGCATGAACAATACGAACTCAACCATACCATCGCGCCAAATTTATACTCACGTTTGCTTGTATTCGCTATTATTACCAGGTGTAAAAGATTGGGTTTTTTACACCACCTGCAAATGAACGGTGTAAAAACCCATCTGAAGGTTGAAGATGATGCGTGGCGCCCTCTGATTCGCTGGGAGGCGCGCGCGTGTTTTTTAAACTGACTTGGAATTCAGTGTTTTGCAGGTGTTCCACGTGCTATGGTCCCTCACCATCTGGGCCTTCTGATCCATCCATCAACTCATCCAACGCCTCAGAACACGCACGCATATCATACTCCCTCATTTAATTT
>NW_026706665.1:0-15165 GCF_029867415.1 Vicia villosa | reverse complement strand
GTATGGAGGATTTGGCCTCCATTCGAAAGTTGAATTCGTGCCTTGACTAGACAAGTTATTCGCAGCATTTGTTGAGGGAAACGGTAATACTTCCTCTGCACTCGTGGTCGAAGGTGCAGTTGTTGACACTGAAACTGGCAAAGTCCCTGAAAGTCCTGTATTATTTTCAGGCACCGACTGGGAATTATCTGCAGGTCTCGATCCATTTGGACCCGTTGTATCCCTTGTTCCTTGAGTGGAATTCGAATTTGCCGCTCCTGATCCTGTGCCTTGTGAGGGATCTTGATCACCCCCTGCACTGGCTGTAACAGCCATTTTCTTGTTGTACCTTCGTTTGGGAACCGGTTGTGCACTGTTTGTTAATTTACCGTTCCTAAGGTTCATACAAGGTCTTGATATTGTCTAGACAAAACAAAGCAATTGATTAAAACAATCCGTTCGACACTGTCCCACTGGGCGTGCCAATTTGTTTACGGTGATTTCCGGTAAACAACCGCTAGTCCTCCAAACTATAATAAATATGATTTGGTTACTCGCAGGATCGACTAGATTGATCCTAGGACACATAGTCAATTAGATTGTTATCAATATTCTTTAGAACCATGTTCATGATTCGTTGTCTTCGACAAATGTTATTCGATTGAAAACATACACTTTTAGTGATGACTTGATTATATGTGATTATGACTTTAAAATGTAAACAACGCAGATAACGTAACATGCAATTCTGTTTAAATGTAAAGAATCTTAAAACATAAAACTGTTAAAGATCTTGAAAGTAAATAACATGAAAGTAAATAACATGAAAGTAAATAACATGAAAGTAAAGATACAGTAATGTAAATGACAAGAAGTAAATAGAATGCAAGAATTTAAAGATATTCGAAAACGAAAAGCAATAAAAGATAATACTCATGTATTAAGATGGTGGTGTCATACGTACATTTTCTCAGCGAACTCGTTCTCGTTAACGCTTGATACTTGAGTAAATATGTGAGTGATTTGTACAAAATGAACACACGGAATTCTATCATAAAAAACTCCTATTTATACTAGTTTCGACCATAACGGCCCTACGCTAATCCGCTGCCACGTTTCTCATAAGAACTTCCAGCGATGACATCTGTGAATAAGCAGTTACGCAACTATCTTCGAATTTCAAATCTTCCCGCCTGAGTCCATCTTCGACGCGTGGCAGTATGTTAATAAACACTTACTAACAAACACGCTAAATAATAATACTTAAGCAAATTTATAAATTTTGTCTAAGTCTTCGAGGATATGTCCTTCCAATAGCTTTCAGTAGCCATCACCTTCATAAAAAACTTAGACGTTTCTTGCTATCGAAACATGGCCATCAGTAGCCATTTTATATTCCTCAGAGATGGTCATCAGTAACCACCTTGCCTTCGATCATACACTCCTTCGAAGCACATATATTTGCTCAACGAAATCTTCAGCTAACAGTAAGACAAAGGAAAATTCATCTGAACCACCTTCTAATGTTGTGCAAGATACATGGAATAAAAGATTAGTGGCAATTGAAAGACTAGCTCAATGTAAGGAGGACGAGATGGAGTATAAGGAAATGCAGTTATCCTCGAAAGAAACTTCTATGATGAATGATAGTCAACGAGATATTCATGAAAAATATTGTGATAAGTTGAAAAAAAAATGGACTTTAGTTATGATGAAAAGATGTAGTACTTGTTATGTATCAACACCTATGTAAAATGGTCATTAGTACCAATTTAATTTATAATAAATATTATGTTGTTATTCAAATTATCTGTTATTCAAACTAGCCGTTATTCAAACTAGCCGTTATTCATATATCACTATATAAATGACCACTTTTCTCATTATTTTCTCATTCTTCTCTCATTCTTCTCTCATTTTTCTCTCCTTCTTATTTCATTCTTCTCTCATTCTTCTTTCATTCTTCACTCACTTTAATGAATTCAGACAGTTCAGATGATCTCTTTTGAGACTTGATTGAAGAAGAATTTATGGACAATGCTGATGAAGAAATACTAAAGTCAATGCTCGAGAAGGAACATCAATCTGGAAGTTCCTCTAGGCCAAAGAGAAGAAAAGTGATAGATCGAAATCGTGAAGAAGCGCATAATCGTTTATTCAATGACTACTTCTCAGAAAATCCAGTATACACAGATGTTCAATTCCGAAGAAGGTTCAGAATGCATCGGCATGTGTTTCTTCGAATTGTAGCCGCCCTTGGAAGTCACGATGAATATTTCCGAATGAGGGTCGATACAACTAGTAAAATGGGTCTTTCACCATTGCAGAAATGCACATCTGCTATTCGTATGTTGGCATATGGGTCTCCCGCTGACAGTGTGGACGAATATGTTCGAATCGGTGAAAGCACTTCAATTGAGTGCTTAGAAAGATTCATTCGGGGCGTGAATGTTGTATTTGGGGAAGAGTATTTGAGAAAGCCTAACAACACAGATGTTGAACATCTTTTACAAATGGGAGAGTCACGTGGCTTTCCAAGTATGTTGAGTTCCATTGATTGTATGCATTGGAAATGGAAAAATTATCCTGTTGCATGGAAAGGACAATTTTGTCGAGGTGATCATGGTAAGCCCACAATCATGCTTGAAGCAGTGACATCAAAAAACTTATGGATTTGACATGCATTTTTGGTATTGCAGGTTCAAACAATGACATTAATGTGCTAAATCAATCAAATGTGTTTAACGATTTTTTGGAAGGACATGCTCCCACTATGAACTATACAATTAATGGAACGTCATATAATATGAAGTATTATTTAGCGGATTGTATATATTCTAAGTGGGCTACATTTGTCAAGACTACTTCAAGAATCAGCTAGAAAGGATATGGAGTGGGAATTTGAAGTGCTCCAATCTCGATTTGCAATTATACGTGGCCCAACGCGTGCCTGACATATGGAAACCCTCAAGCATACCATATATGCTTGCATCATATTGCACAACATGATTGTTAAAGATGAACGCCACACATATGGAGGTGATTTTGATTACTCTTAGGATAATGTAGATGACACCTACTCAACAACTAAAACATTTAATGGTCCTCATTCGAATCTTGCAATAAGATTACAAAGAAGAGCAAGTCTTCGTGAAAAACAAGTTCATCGCCAACTTCAAGGAGATCTAGTCGAGCATATTTGGGAACATTGGACACGAGAATGATGAAAATTAAATTTGAGTAATTCTGTTATGTTATTTATTTTTAATGTTTTTAATTATATGTCATGTATTTGAGATTAATTTTAATTATCATTTTAAATTTTATGTTTAATTTTAATTTTATTTATTTTATATTAATTTAAATTTAAATAATTTGAATTATTATTTTAAATCAAATAAAATTTAATATGAATAAAATATTAATATATAAAGTAAAGATCTGGGACCGAATATGAGTTCTTTATAGTTGCACCATTGGAGTGAAAATTGAGAGAGTTGCTCAAGATGATGTGGCTTAATAAGTCCCACAAAAAACCCCAAATTGAATTGCACCATTGGAGATACTCTTATAGCTATAGGGTTCATGACCCCCTTGCTTTTTTTTTTATTATTTCTTTTTGTTTACATTTAATTGTTTAGTTAAATAGTGTTTTTATTAGTTGTTTTATTAATAAAAATTAATTAATTTTGCTAATTAATTTTTATTGGCTTAATTAACTAATTTAATTAATTTGTAATTAATTGATTAAATGACTAATTCACTTGTTTATGTGTTTAATGGATTTGTATTTTAATCGCTTTATTATATCCCCATCTGACAAAATGTACCCCTCTCCCATGACGTGTAATAATGTTTGGGTATTTTTCTTCCTAATAAAACACAATAAATTAAACGAATTTAGCTCGTTCCTTCATGAAACGAAAAAGGATTGATTTGGTGTAGACCTTTTCCTTCCCTGAGCATTCAAATATTGCTGTAGAACTCACTGTACGAATGCTTGTCTTTCGTTAAGGAACAATCACTATATTCGCTTCACACTTTTCATAATAAGTTTTTTGGATGAAAAAGAAGGTGATTGGGTGTAGACCTCTTCCCTTTCCCGAGTATTTGAACACTGCTGTAAAGATCCCTGTTTAGATAATTGTCTCCACATAAAATTAACTCAACTCATAAAACCATTTTCACCCTTGCGAAAGATTGAAAACCTTTTCAGAAATGAGTGTGTTTTAGCCATTTCGAATCAAAATAAACAAATATTTCAACCTCTAAAAGCGAGTGGCAATCAAAGGTTTAACCATTTGAAATGTGTAAATCACCACTCCTTAAAAGCAACCAACTAATCTGTGTTTTCTATCATGAAATACGAAACTCCGATTTTCTCATTGCACCTGAGGATACGCAAACACATGATTTTGAAATCTTGACGAGCACAATAATAAAACCTAAATTCCTTTTCTGTCTTGTTCTTCCTCAATACGTAGAAGATCTTAAAATAACATCACACTACACTCATTTGCAAAACTAACTAAATGAGTCCCGATAAGTACAACAGATGTAAGAGGTGCTAGTACATTCCCCTTGCATAACTGAATTCCAAACCCGTTCTTGGTTGCGACGACCATACTTTTCTTTTCTTTCAGGGTTTTATTGATATTTTTCATTACCTTTGGAATAAATAAAATTTGGTGGTGACTCTGTTGTATTTGGAGCGATCCTTAAGCTTGACTATTTTTCGCGTCACGACAAATCGTTCTTAATCTATGATGATGTTTGTTGTTCTTTTTCTGTTGATCACTCATAGTATTTCTTTCAAGTTTGACACCATCTGCATTTAAAGGATGTGTGTAACCATCCGTTAGCATATCCCATAGATCAACATCAAAACCAAGAAGAAACTTTCTATTCTATCATTCCAATTGTCAAACTTATCACCATAAAAAACTAGTGGTTTAGCATAAACAAGATTTTATCATTGTTGTTATTTTCAAGTGGAATGTCTTCCATTGTCTTTCAAGGACTAGATCTTTATCTAAAACAGTTAAGTGTTTGATAATAATCAATACCAGAATCGGAGCTCCGATGGCTATTGAAGGTTCAAGGAAACACAAGAAAGGTGGGGGTTGAATTGTGTTTCTAGATTTAAAGATTTTTCACTAAACCAAATACAAACAACATAATGCTAATAATGATAAAGAACACAAGCATTTTATCTTGGTTCACCGTTAACTAGGCTACCCCCAGTCCATCCACCAAGATAATTTCGCCTTATCAACAAGTACTTAATTCACTAATCAAAAACTTTAAATACAACCACAAAGACTACCTGTCAATGTCTTCTCAGAGATTGTGACTTTACTCTAGTCCCTTAAGAAAATCAACTCAAAGACAACTTGTTAATGAATTCTTGAGTAATCTTACTAAACACTAAATTACTCAAGGAATTTAACCAACTGGTTAATATAACAAGGGTTTGTGTTTATAAAGTGCTTCTTAGAAAGATGATACACATAATTTCAATACAATAAGATTTACAAAGAATAAAAGTTATAAAGCTTTCAAGATAACAACTACTTTCTTCTTTGTGTAGTTTCTAAACTTTTTGTTTAAGTGCGTTGTGGTTCTTCTTTTCCATTGCGTTAAGATATCCTTTATATAGATGATGAAAATATTCGTTGGAGGGCGAAGTTGGAATTTCACAAATCATAGTTGTATGAAAATGTTTGATGCATAATAGTAGAGTGGCGCTAGCAGCAGTGAGAGGAAGGATGAGACGTATTGATAAAGTTGGTACAGACGCACAATCCTTTTTGCAGAGTAGCATATAGGATAATGATTTTGTATTATTATAATATTTCCACATTATCTTCCTTCAATGATAACATCTTGAGTCAGAGACTTCTGAATATAAGTTGTTGAAGTTTGATTAGAGTTCAAAGTCACTTTCACTCTTTTGTTAACTTATTGAGTCAGAGGCTTATGATACAATTTGTTGAAGCTTGATCAGAGTGTCTTCAGAGCTTTGAGAAAATTGAGACTTCAGAGTCTTGAATGAGAGTCATTCTAGATAAGATTCTTTGACAATTTGACATGATATTTTTAGATGCAGTTGTACTTGTAAATACATCTTGTATTTGTCATTGGTTCAGAGTATGTTTGGTGTCCAAAGTTTAGAGTTGCTCGTTTAGAGAGCAGAACTTTCACTAGTCTTGAGTCCACAACTTGGTAGCCCAGAGTCTAGAACTAATTATCAGATCCTGCACACTTAACAAACCGTTAGAGTACAAAATTATTCTTCTTACATTGTATACTTGTTATCATCAAAACTCAAGGGTTAGTTGCATAACCAAACTTGTTCCAACATCTGTCTCAATTTCTTCATCTTCAAAAATTGGATCTTTATTCTCCACTTTGTCGAATGTCCTCAATGGAATAATAATCCATGAATACAACATCACGACTACGAATAAGATTCTGTTGAACCAGATCAAAGAATCGTTACCCAAACTCATCAAGTCCATACCCAACAAACACACATTTCTTCGATTTCCCATCCAACTTTGATCTCTCATCCTTCGGAATATGCACATAAGCCATGCACCCAAACACCCGAAGATGGTCGTAGGAAACATCTTCACCACTCCAAACATAATTTGGAACATCAAACTTCAAAAAAAAAACTTTGAGTGAGGTTTAAAAGATGTACAACCGTGCTCAATGCTTCTCCCTAAAAGTATTTCGAAAACTTTGATTGAGAAAGTAAACATCTCATCTTTTCCACCAAAGTTATATTCATTTTTTCGGCTAACCCATTTAATTGTGGTGTCTTTGGAAGAGACTTTTGATGATGTATACCTTGATCTTGATAGTACTTGTTGAAAGGTTCAACATACTCTCCCATGTTATCGATTCATATACACTTAAGCTTTTTCCCCGTTTCTCTTTCAAACGATGCTTGAAACGACTTGAATGTATCTAACATTTGATCTTCCATCTTAAAGGTATAAGCCCATGTTTTCCAAGAATAATCATCAATGAAATTCACAAAGTAATATGCAGTCCTAAGTGATCATGTATTCATTGGACCACACACATCGTAATGTACTAAATCCAACACTTCTAGTTTCCTTTTTGGTTCGGATGACATAAAGGAAACTCGCCTTTGCTTACCCGACAAACAATGCGAACACTTTCTCAACTTTCCATCAGAGACACCATACAACACATTCTTCTTTGCCAAAATGCTCAAACATTTTTCATTCATATGACCCAAACGCTTGTGCCATAATTTGGATGAGCTATCATTGTCATAACTGTTGATGTAGCACTTCGAAACCCCAAATTGGACGATATACAGGTTCGAATTTTTTTTTCCTTTAGCACCACAATGAGCATTTCTTTAACTTCCATTTGTTGTCTTAAAGTGAATTATCTTATCCTTCATTATCCAACTTTCCAACGGATAAAAGATTGAATTGAAGTTCCATAATGTGTTTCACGCCCTTGAGAATTAGAGTAGTCCCATTGCTAGTTTCAACACAAATATCTCCTTTTTCGATAACATTAGCTTGCCCATTATTTCCCATACGAACAACTACAAAGTCAATAGTCTCGTAAGTTGAAAAAAGATCACATCTCGAAGTTGCATGAGTAAAAGAACCACTATCAACCACCCAATCCATCTCATCACATGATAGATTGACATTCTCTACACAACTATCACAAACATCAAAGAAATCATCAATAATAGAAACATATTCATTATTGTTACCTTCCATTTTGTCGTTGTTGTAGCTCTTCTTCTTTTTTTCCTTTTCAACTTTCGGTAATATCTTTTTATGTGTCTCTTTTTCCCCGCAATGATGACTCTCAATATTAGAGAATCTATTAGAGCCTCCTTGTGATTTACCACGTGATGTCCAAAGGTTACTTGAACCTTTACTTTAGTGTCTTTCCCTATATTTGGTAACCAATACCTTAGAATATGAAGAAGAACCTTGTGACTTATGCCTCAACTCCTCATTCAACACACTAATTTTAGCCAAATTCATCGAGATGATACTGTTCGGAGCAGAGTTAGACAATGATGTCCTAAAAGTCTCCCAAGAATTAGGCAATATACTAATAAGCCACAAACCTTGAATTTCATCATCAAAAGTAAGATTCATCTCCGAAAATTAATTTAGAATCCATTGGAAAGTGTTTAAGTGATCGGTCATTGATGAACCATAACTATACCTTAATGACATTAATTTCTTGAACAAGAACAACTTATTGTTCCCCGTCTTTCTTGCATACAACTCCTCAAGTTTGGTCCAAAGAGAGCGAACATGAGTAACCGAGCTCACATGATTCAAAACATTATCATCCACCCAATGACGAATATAACCACACACTTGTCTATACATCAAAGTCCCTTCTTCATTACTCTTTCCGTCATATTTTTCACTAGAGAAAATTGGCAAGTGAAAACCTTTCAGATAAAGCAAATCTTCTATTTTTCTTTCTAAACATTATAGTTAGAATCATTCAAACTCATCATCTTAGATGTGTTAGTCTCCATTGTTACACAAATTAAACCACAACTCTAGATAATACTTGTTGGGAGGAGATCCAAAACACAACAGAATAATTCAACAACAAAATCACTCCCAAATACCAAATGCAAAGACAACCAACAAAACACATCAAATAAAACAACATAATTTTAGCGTAGGAAAACCTCCATTAACTAGGAGTCAAAAACCACATGAGACCACTTAATATCTCCACTATTATCAACAATGAGTACAAACACGATTTTCTCTATCACTAGTTAGAGACATGCATAAACATCATCAAGACCTATAATCAATCGTGGAATACAACAAAAATCAAGAGAGACAAACAAACCCCAAAACACCAAGAAATTCGCACCTCACAAATGGACTCGACAAATAAACTTAGAAAGCTCAGAATCCGATCTCCACCAGTCAAGATATACTCCTATGAGTGACAAACACTGCGCTAAAATTTGAAGACGACCCAACTGTTGAATTGTGAGAAAGTTTCGATTTTGTGGGACTGGTCGGAGCTAAAAATAGGTTGGGGGGAATTGGTGTGGATGCTGCTTTTTTCACTCTTCTCTCTTCTTTTCTTTTGTTGTTTTTCACACACTTAACCCTATTCCTCTTTGTTGGATAACAACAAAGAAATACACACACATGGGATACTAACCCATGTGTGGATGCTGTGTTTTTCACTATTATCTCTTCTCTTCTTTTCCCGCTTAGTGTTTTCGGATTCCAATATTTGAATTCTATTTGCAGTTCAAATTTCGAATATATTTTTGGAAAAATGGGGTGGCCCACTAATGATGTGAATTGGTGCGTAATAGGGGCGTTCGAATTTTGAAATTCATACCACATGTATGTCATTTTAGAGTTATAAAGGGTTGGTTGCTCACCACTAAGAGTTTGTTTGGTTGACGGTTTTCGGAAGGTAGTGAAGGAGAAGGGAGAAAATATTTTAAATGAGAGAGTTTGATTCAATATTTATATATTTAAATAAAAATTTAATTTATTAAAATATTAAAAATTCTATTTCGAACAAATTTTATATTCATCTTATATTTCTTTTATTCTTATATCTTCATCTTATTATTTATTAAATACATTTAATTTATTTTATTTTTTAAATTTTGAAAAAAATTGTATATTATTCTCGTTACATTTTTACAAAATATTTTATAATATATCTTTCGCAGACGCCAATCACCACTGAAACAACTAAGTTATATTTAGTTATAACTTAGGTTCAAATTAGAAATATTAAATATAATTATATTTCATTAATAATCTATATTTAAATTATAAATGATATATATCGTCATTCTTATAATAAATTATAAAATAAAAAATAAATTAGTTTTAAAATTCTTCTTCTCCCTTCCTTTACCACCATTTCCTTCTACACGATTGAACCAGAGGGACTCGAAGTAAAATTTGCCCGGAAGTTTTAATTGTTCTAAACTTCTAATCCCAAACCCACTCCAATTAATTTTAAACCAGCCCAGCAGATCCATCAAAAGAAGAATAAAAAAAAAAAAGGCGCAATGAACAAATTGGAGTTGCTCTAACTCGAATTACCGCGAAACTCGCCGGAGTTGCTCGTCGACCCCGCGATTTCTAGGTTCCGATCTACGACGGCGCGATTAATAAAATAGGTATGAATATTTCGGTGATGAATTAGGTATCTGTTTGGTTCTTTATTACTTTACTTTTCGTCTCTAATGTTGTTTATCTATATATCAAAGAAATTGAAAACTGTGAAGAATACATTCTTTTCATTACTTTACTTATACAAGTCATGTAGATACATATACTACTTTTCCTGCAAATTTCAATATTGTTTTCATTGGTAATTATGATTTCTTTTGTTTATCGTTTCCCATAAGCTTCTGCGTTTGTTTCTGACTTTCACAAGTAATGCCTCTTAATTAGGACCCAAAGACCTTACTTACAAGTAATGTCAGTTCCGGACGAGGATAATTTATCGTCCTCGCAGTCTCAGGTATGATCTCAAGTGATTTAAGGTTTTCTTTGTCTTACTAACGCTATTTTGTATGCATATATCTGAGTTTTATGAATTTTTTGTATACTCTTACAATTAGTATTACGATTCCACGATTTATGATTTTATTTATTCCCCCTTCCCGATTTTTCATGAAATCTCGATTGTAACTACCTTCTGATAAGCACTCAAGCACTTGATGAACCTTCCGTTATGAATTGGTTGTCAATAGGAAGAATCAAGTCACTTAAGTACTCCCCACATAGCATGTGTTTGGTTCTGCGGTGAAGAAAATTAAATTTGAATAAATTGATTCTATAAAATTGGTTCAAGTTTTAAAATAGAGTTGAAGGTAAAGTGATTTATGTTTAGATACATTTCTTCAAAACTGACTTTAACAACAAATTTCAGTGTAAAAATCACGTTTAGATTCAAAAGCTACAAATCTTAGCTTCAAGTAGAATCAATTCTACTCGAAAGCAATCAAGCACGTCAAAATCAATTCTACACATTCAAAATCAATTTTAGGTGTTCCAAACGCGAAACCAAACATACACTTAAATCATATTCATTCGATTGAGACTGAGCTCTGATTAGTTTGGAGATTTTTATGGTGATTTTAATATAGTATTCCATTATTCCCTTTTGGGACAAAGTATCAACTGACCCTTATTTGTCTCTTGTTAACATGTAATATATTTATGTCATTTTTTATGATGCTTTGAGGTTCATATTTTCTTCTTCTGAGTTTATATGGGAGCAGTAATCTAATAAAAGAAGAATAGTTCTGCGTTCATCAGATTGTTCCTCTATTGTTTGGCTGTACTTCAGAATACATGAAAAATTGTAGCTTTTATCTTAAGGATATGGACAGTACTGCAATAGAGGATGAGGGCAATCTATTAATGAGATAAACTATTGTTGAGAAAGCATAATCCCAATGGGTGAGCAGTAAGGTGGCTTGACTTAAGAGTGTGAGACTCATTTCAGCTATGTGCCTATGTTTTCTCTCAACAACACTATTTTGGTGATGAGTGCGAGGACATATGACCCTATGGACAATACCTATGTCAGTTAAAATTAAAAACTTGGTAAAGGGCCTGAATTCCCCTCTCCAACCAGACTAAAGAACCTTAATGGGGACACCATGCTGGAGTTCCACCATTGTTTGGAATTGTTTAAATGTAGAGATAGCTTCAGCTTTAGTTTTGAGAAAATATATCCATGTAAAGTTGGAGAAGACATCTACAAAGGACATATAGTATTTGAAACCTAAAATGGAGGTATTAGGAGAAGGTCCTCACAAATCTATATATATAAGTTCCAAATAGATGAGAGTAGGTGGTTTGAGATGCAGTGGAATGCAATCTATGGGTTTTACCCATACAACAAGCCAAACAAAACGAGGTGCTATCTTTATTTTTAAAGGGAATATTACAATCATGTAATACAAGTTTTAAGTGTGTATTAGGATGTCCTAATTTGAGATGCCACATAGTAGATGTACTTGAACTGATAAAAACAGAATTAAAACTAGATACATGTTTATTTTGACAAAACTGAAGAGGATAGCAGGTGAGGCTTGTCATCATTGCTAGAAAGAGCTATGGATGGAAACTCATAGAGTCCATCACTCCCAACGAATCATTCAAGCAAGGTGGCATTAGAGACTTGAGATTTCACAAGACACTTATTAGCTGAGAAAAGAAACTAGACATTATTGTCACATGGAAACTTACTGACACTTATTAATTTTTTGGTTTTGGAAGGAATAAGCAAGAGATTGTGTAGTGTGAGAGGTGTGTGAGGGTGAATAGGGGAGGGAAAAGTGCTAGAACCAGTAGAATGACATTAGCAGCAATTTAATTTTTTTTTAACGAAGTGAAATATCGTGAAGGCCATTCTTCACCCCTGCTTTTGTTAACTTAAATAAATGAATCACAACAAATGGTACTATATGCTTGTCTAAGTAGTCTAACTTTCTAGTAAATTACACTTCTTTCTATTTTGTGAATTTTTTCAAGTGCATGTGCCTAAAATAGCTACTTATGTGTCTGAATTGGAAGATTAGGAGTATTCAATTACTTATTTCTCTTATACTTTCGATTGGAATGTTTTGCAGATTTCATCTCACTTTTTCTCCGATCTCCTTGATTCCATTATAGTTGATGTGGCATCAGAGTGTCATAGAATAGCCAAGCTGGGGCTTGATGCTAATTTGGATGAAGAAGACGAAGAATTGAAGTTGTCAGCACAAGCCAGGGCTAGATTGGCTGATCCTAGTAATAGTAATGAAGCAAATGGCAAGTATGTGGTTGACATATTCGGACAAACTCATCCCACCGTAGCAAATGAAATATTCCAATGCATGAATTGTAACCGGTCGATCGTGGCAGGGAAGTTTGCTCCTCATTTAGAAAAGTGCATGGGGAAGGTTATTCTCTTACTTTTGAATTGTGAATATGGTGATCATTTTCTCAATATTGTGTACTCAGTACTTATTATTTTGAGATAATAAGATTAAGCTCCCCAATCTACATAGTAAGATATTGTTAGAGGTCTGTGTAAATTGGTGTATACTTATTAAACTCTAACATTATGACTTTGCTAATGCCCCAACCAACTCAGGGTAGGAAGGCTCGATTGAAGGTAACAAGGAGCAGTTCAGGGTCAGGCGCACAGAACCGGCATTCACGAGGCAGTTCTGCTTCCAGATATTCAAATCAATCTAGCAACAATAGTAGCGTGAATCGGTCGGCAAATGGAAACCCTAGTTTTGCAGGTGATGAGCACTCAAATGGATCAACTCAGCCATGAACTAGTGTGATGTATGAAGCTTTTTTTGCTGGGAGAACCTATCAATATGTGTATTTGAATATAGTATTTCTCTATCAATTTTGACATAAAGTCAGCCTTTGCTTTTATCTGTGTATACATCAACGATGTTGCCTAGCTTTGGAGTTTCATAGAAGAATAACATTTTGTTGTACAATGAGTTCCATTGTAATTTTGTTGATCACATTCCTATTCCAACGTACTCCTCCCTTGAGGGGAAAAAGTGCAATATTAATGATCGATTTATAGAACCATTTAATTTGTATAACTTTCAATTGCAATATTCATGATTGCAGTTTCACCAACGTTTTTGCAGCACCATTTATCAGTAAAAGAATGTGATTAATGATGAAAATTAATGAAAATTCCGCTGCCAGAACTTGAACCCGGATCTCTCGGGTGAGAGCCGAGTATCCTAACCAACTAGACTACAACAGATTGATGATGAAAAGAAACGAATTTCATTATTTCATTTTTTGAGATTCCATAGGAGTATCATACTAGAAGAACTATGATGCTTTATCAATGCGTAAAACATGTCCTAAATACATATTTTTTAAAATTATTCATTTGCTTATTGTAAACAAAATTATTTCATTTGCTGGTATATTTTTTAAGTAAAGTGTAAACAGTAACATATTTTGATTTATTTAAACCGAGTCCTACTTTTAGTTCGTGTTCTGACCACATAGCATTGTTTTTCTTTCGGCAGAATTAATTCATTTTTAATTTAATTTAAGAATTAAATCATTGTTATGTATAGCCGGTTCTAAGGACGGATAAAAAGAGATAGTTGTGTTATGCAGTAGATAATCAATGTAAAGTTTTGTCAAATTTCTATGACTTTGTTGTCTCTTTGACATGGAAGCAACACATTGTATGGCTCGAGTACAACGTCAAAAGAGCAAGGACCAGAACATTGCTGTCTGAATGCCGTGAAAAATAAACAAGGGTTTTTTATTTTCGTGAACAAATGTGGGTAAAGAAGTTAGCTCTTGAGAGTAATATTAATTTTTGAACTTGAAACTGAGTGGAGGGTTGAAAGGGAGAAAAAAATTAGACATATCGGGTCTTCAGTTTGGTACACCAATAATGTTAGATTGAGAAATGAGTGAAATTTTTTGTAGACAAGTAGTCAAAGAAGAATATTGTGGATGTGAAAAGAGTAGAATATCATATCACAACCGTGTAATTTATAGAGGAGTAAGACACCTTTAATGTTATTAGTGTTGGCGCACCTCAATTTTGGTTATCAAAATACCTTACAGTAAATGTTGGGAGGATTTAGAAGGCTTATTCTAGGATATATCACCCAAAGAGAAGATTTTTCTAGGAGAAGATCTAAATCGTGTAGGAAACGTAGCAAGAGATTTTAAGGGCGTGCATGAGGAGTATGGTCTCAGGGAGGTAAATGCGGAGGGTAAATCCATCATGGAGTTGTGACGGCTTTTGATCTAACTATAATTAATACATGCTTTAGAAAAAGAGACATGCATCTTATTTCATATAAGAGTGGAGTGACATGTTCTTAGATAAATTTGTTTCTTATTAGGAAGTCAGATAGGAATATTGGTTACAGATGTGAAAGTCAAGATGAGAGAGAAAAGAAAAAATCAAATTAGAGCTCCACGAATCAAGTGAAGGCATTTGAAAAGTGAAAAACAAGAAAGTTTCCAACACAATATTTTGGAGGAAGGGTTCAGATAATAAGAATAGAACTCGAGGTTCTTGTAAGTTGCCAGACTCGCATCTTACATGACTAAACACGAAAGAAAAATACTTTTTAAAAATTTATTACAG